>NW_027397065.1:79587053-79739584 GCF_003265705.2 Callorhinus ursinus | reverse complement strand
ACACACACACACACACACACACACACACACACACACACACACACACACACACCAAAACTGGACTTCCGTATCTTACCCGGGAATGACACCATCACCAGCTCCCCAAGTTCGAACCTTGAGTCAGTCTAAAATCCCTGCCCACTGCTGCACTCTGCTTTCCGAGTCCTAGGTTAGATGATCAACATCGCCTAGAGTCTGTCTGCTCTCCTCTCTCTCCCGCCTCACATTTTTCATCCAACCCCCATAACTGCTTCCTAATTAGTTCTTCCGCCCCCAGTGTCCCATGGCATGGATCTCATTGTTCTTAAATTTGGAGTCCAAGGGACCTTTTCTAATGTTGAGTTTTAATGATTAAAAAAATTTTTTTCACTCGTTTTAAAGACGAATTTTCTTGGCACTCATAACTTCAAATTGAAAAATTTTCAGAGATGAAATTCTGGATTCCTGGGCTGATATTTCCCAAACTGGGATCAACTAGGATCTTTTAGGGGACACGGCTCAAGTCTGAACAGCACAGATATTGATGGGTCTGAACCCACTCTGCTTCCCGTCAGCCAAGCAATCTTAACCTGCTCTGGTTACTCCACATGCTAGCCCTCAGCTTCATCATCTATAAGATATGGATGATAATACCTACGCCTCAGAGTGGTAGTGAGATGGGAGTAAGAAAATGTACCCAAAGGATTTAGCACACTCTTGTACTGAGCAAGCAACTCAAATATTTCACTGTTGGCTGTGTTACTGTTACCAGTGACATAATCCGACCAGGCGCTGACTGGAATTCTGTTTGTTTCCAGTCACTTCCAGGATGAAGAATAATCTTACTGTGGTTTCCCTGCAATGCCTTTCCTGAGGGACCCCGGCTACTTCTCCTACCATGCTGACTCCAGCCACATCAGATGGACCGAGAGTTTCCCGCCTCCCTCTCCCACCTCGCTGGGTTCCACACTCAGTGAACTGTCCTGGGGTACATCCTGCATTCCTCCAGGTCACGCCTCTTCCAAGCCTCCCCACCATGCACCCAGCCTGGCGGGAGTGCCCTTCTTTCCCACAGCACCTTGGACAGAACCTCTCCTGTCCTTCACCCATGCTGTGCTGTAATCTCTGTCTCATCCCTGCCCAGCAATCAGGGCTGGCAGGACTTTTAGCTCCGGTGTGGAAGTGGTGATTTCCTGGGGCACCATGATGAGGATCTAGGGCTGCATGTGGGTTGGCGGGAAGGAGGGCAAGACGAAATCACAATGCCGCCACAGTTGGGGGCATGCCGCTACCCTCCTACTGGACTGATCCGTGAGGACGTGGGTTGTCCTCGTGGATCTCACAGAAGCCTCCCGAGTTCTCACTGCCTCGTCAAATGCTTGGCACCAGTGGCTGCTTACAAACTGTCTGCTAAAGGGATGAGCACCAGCTGCCTGTCCGTGGTGCTGAGATCATATAATTAGCACCCTGCTTTGGTGATCTACAAGCCGACTCCAAAGACTGAGTTGTAAATCAACATTTTTCATTTACTGGCTGCTTTGGAACAGCCTTAAACTGAATGACAGTAATTCCTTGGCTGCTCTTAAGTGAAATGAAAAAGGCATATTTGAGCCAAGTATGTGTACATCTCAGAGCTGAAAAACAGAGTCAAAATAGTTTTATGACTCTTAGCTGTAAGCGCCATATTTTTTGCATGCCATTCATTGCCAAGTGTCAAGTAAGAAGAGATACAACTCAAAGTATTTATTTAATCCAGTGCACAAACAGAATCGGAATGATTCCAGATTGGAGCCAAAAGTCAGTGCGGCTGAATATCTACAAAGGCTCAAGAGATTCTCTTGACTCAAACCTGTGGTACGAGAACTCGGAGAAAACACACCACTCAGATAAAAGGAAAGGCCAGAGACAAAGCACAACAGATCAGAACGTGGAATAACGAGCTCCCACCCTTTCCCTGTATGCCAATCCCCTCCCCTGCCAAGGAAATCTCTAGAAATGGCAGAAAACTCTACTGGAAATACTGGAAGGATGAAAAGGGGGCAGAAGGCCTGAAAGAGAATAGACTGGAAAATATAATAGATCAGTAAGTGAATACAGCAAAGATCTCTTTTAAAAAGTGTATTTAATGAAAAATAAAATACCATGTACCGAGATATTCTTGCTAATATAGGGACCATGAACAACATAAGGGGGCTAAAAAGAATACTGTTTGTCTTTCCCCCAGAAAGTGCCAACAAGGAATTGTTTCTCTGCAAATGTCCATGAACCCAAAGGATATAAAAGCCCTGCACATCTTCCGCGGGGAATCTGGCCGGAATATCCAAAAGCCGGAGCACCTGAGGTTTAGAAACTTATGGGAGGGGCACCTGGGTGGCTCAGTCGTTAAGCGTCTGCCTTCGGCTCAGGTCATGGTCCCAGGGTCCTGGAATGGAGCCCTACATCAGGCTCCCTGCTCGGCGGTAAGCCTGATTCTCCCTCTCCCACTCCCCCTGCTTGTGTTCCTTCTCTCGCTTTGTTTCTGTCAAATAAATAAATAAAATCTTAAAAAAAAAAAAAAAAGGAACTTATGGGAATCTGGTTGAAATCTTAATCTTGAGCTCCAAGGTCATGAGGATAAATGTGGCTATGTTTTTGTCAATATCATCACCCTCCCCTTAGCTTTCCCAAAAGGGGAGTTTGGAGAGCCTTCTTTTCTGATGATCAATATCCTTACCATAAGCTTGCATATCTTGAAAGTTCTATTTTAGAATGTTACAGAGTCAAAGCATAGTATAAGGACAAAGGGGCCCCTACCATCTCTGTCACCACCAAATGGTCACTACTCCCACCAGACAGCAGCGCCTCCTGCCAGGATGCAGAGCTGGCACTACAGCCTCACCCCCGACTCCTACCTCCACCCACACTCTCACACCCCTGTGCTCTCAGGCGTCAGCCACCAATGCTGCTCTCTCACCTGATTTCCAGGGCAAAGATCATGGAGAAGGCTGAAACCAGAAACTTCCCAACCTCATGCACATGACATGAGCAGATGGAAACTGATCAAGACCATAATGATGGAAATGTACCAAGGGACAGCCTCCCACCTTGTGGACCTCTGAAAACCCAGAAAAGCTGCATCGAATGCAGAGCAGTCAACTCCCTCTCAAGACTAGGAATTATGAATGAATCCACACTACTAGGAATTAGGAATGAATGAATCCACGCTATTTTCATCACTCTGCAGTTTCAAATTATTTGTTAATGCTATCTTCATCTCTTGATAGCTAGCTAGATACGCTGCCATTAAGAGGATGGGAGTTAATCCAGTGCCAGAGGGAATGTGAAATGATGCAACTGCTTCTGAAAACAGCCTAACACAGTTCCTCCAAATAAAGTTACCAAATATGCCAGCCAAATCCACTCCTAGGTATATATGCAAGTGAAATGAAATCACGTCCATGCAAAAGGTCGTGCGTGAATGTTCACAGCAGCATTATTTCTATGAGTCCCAAAGTGGAAAGCAATCCACATGTCCATCAGCAGAAGAACAGAGAAAGGTCGCGTGGCGTACCTACATGGTACACAATGGAAGAGCCTTCAGAACAAGGAGGAACACAGTGCTGATGCGCACGACAACACGGATGACCCTTGAAAGCAAGTCAAAGAGGTCAGACAGAGAAGGGCCCATGTCCCAGGACTCCCTTTATAGCCCGTGTCCAGAACAAGCAAATTCAGAGCCAGAAAGTTGATCAGTGGTTGCCAGGGCCGGGGGTGGGGGCAGGCAGGGGAGTGACTGCTCACAGGTCTGAGGTATCCATTTGAGGCGATAAAAAATGTTCTAAAATGGACTGTGGTGATGACTGTACAACTCTGTGAATATACTAAACACCCCTGAACTTTAAATGGGTAAATTCTATGGGGTGTGAATTATATCTCAATAAAGCTGATAGGCTTTTTTGTTTGTTTTGTTTTTTAACAAATACTTGAATCAGGCGCTCAGCCCAGAAGGTGGTACAGGAAGTCACCTCTCCCTGGATGCATGCTGAGCCCACCTCAAACACTGGAGCCCCCTCAGCCATCCTGCTGACCACCAGTCTGCTCATTAAAAGGCAGAGGACCAGAGGGGCATGATGGAGCCGAGGGCAGAAATGGGGCAAAACCAGTACTTCTAGAATAAGGAAGGTCAGCCTGCACATGACCAGGGGACCCATTCTGTAAAAACCAGGAGCCCAGGGCTGATCACAGAGGTGAAGCTGAGCTCAAGGCAGACTGGGGATGAGCCGGCCAGGAACAGGGGAGAGGGTTGAGTGGGAGCCAAGAGGATCTGGCTGAAGATGCCCAAGTCCCCCTCAAATGGGACCAGCCTGGTCACTGTCCCTGGGTTCCCTGTACTCCTTGAGTGTGCCCTCCCCTCATCGCCCTGTTCCCCTGCTGCTCTTCTCCAGGGACATGTCCACCGTCTTGCCACCAACCCAACCCTTCCTGGCTTTATGCTACTTGTGTAGCATCACTAACCCGGGGGCCTCAGCTGAGGGCCCTGTCCGAGGTAAAGTGCACGTGTGGCATCCGGACGGGAGAGGTCTTTATCATTCATGGGCAGGTATTTAGTGCCCAGACCCTGACCCCTAAACGCGCCTGGCTTCAGTTTCAGTGACAACAGGACAGAACCCCACACCTTTCTGAATGCCATAATGCCCCAGCCGGAGACACTGGGCTGCACAGAGCATGGGGATCCTCCGTATGGTCGAATCAGGTGAATACAGGTCCACAAAGCTACACCTGGGGTTTAAGTAGACAAGTTAGAAGTCTTGAGACGTCACCAGGAGTCACTCGCTTCATCTGTACAACATACAGTCACTGTGAGAAGTCACCACAATGAGGATCACCATCTCTGGCATCCCACTGATCCTGGCTCAAACGTCAGCTCACATCCTTGCCGCATCTGATCGAGGCCGCGCGGCCTTGGGAATGAGGCCTCCCCGCTCTGTGCCTCAGTTTCCACAACTAGAAATCAGAAGACAAGAGGCTTGCCTCCTGCAGTTGTTATGAGCGAAGTCACGTAGAGCACTTAGCCAGCCCCCGCCTCAGAGTAAATGCTCCAAAGCATCTACCACCCTTGGTGCCAAGGTCAATGGGCCTCTGCAAAAGCAGTCTACGGGAGCTCCTTCCATGGACAGTCCATGTTCTCTATGAAAAAGCAGACACAAGAGGCCTCTACCTGAAATCAGTTTATTAGCCAGTATTTCAGAGGATTGGGATGTCTCAAAACAACACATTCTATTGCGCGAACAGTAACCAAAAAATAGAATCATTTTAGCAGAGTGAAACTGTCACGAGCATCAGGTTTCATAATAATTCAGGCTGGCATTTCATACAAGGACGAATTTGTGCAAGTTGCTACTGTCCTGATGTTGCGTGGGCACGAAGCCACGGCATCATCTACTACTTCCAATTCTAAATGCACGCGGTCCCCAGACTTCAAGTGACAGGTGGCAGAGAATGATGGGCATTCATAATGCAAGGGGAGGCCTACTGCTATAGGCCTCCTTTCTAATCTCCCCAACGGTCTTCTTACTTCCCACAAATCGGCCACGTGAAGACCGGTCAAAGGGTGCCATGCAAGAGATCCAGTTCCTTTGCTTCCAAGACACCTGAGAATAGGAGATTTTCTTTAATCCATGGGAATATTTTCTTTAAGACTGAAAAAGATTTTCCTATAATTAGTAGACACGCTACTAATAAATACTTAATAGATAAGGTCCTCCAAAGTCATTAAATGGAGTCGGCTGAGAACTTAAGAACTATGTCCATGGATCTTTCTATACCACTTTCTACTGCAAGGTGTTTTTTCCCCTCTCCCTAGGATGGCTGTGAATGTTAATGAATCAGATAGTGTAGCACTTTGTTCAATTTATCTCTCAAATACAGTATTGATTCAGGCAGACACGAGGCAAAATCAGGACTTTCAGAAACGTGTACGTTCTGCAGAGAATTAAAGAATTCTGAATTAACCCCCAAACTAAGCATCCCTGTTCGGGATTCATACTTAAGAAAATACGCTATTTCCAAGCCAGTAATTGTAAGAGCAAATAACACCAGCAATGCGTTCAATAGGTCCTTGCAAAAAAAAAAAAAAAAAAAAAATCCTTCCCCCAACATGTGAAGACAAACACTGGTAAGCAAGCACCCTAGACCAAAAGTCACACAGTAACTTTCCTGTGAATACCTGGGTGGGTAGCAGTGTGTCCCAGGAAAACGGAGAAACGCCATTTGTTTAATTCCACACATTAGTATGACAGTCCTTGTGACTTATAAACGGAATCAGCATTGTTACCTTGCTTTGGTAGGGTCGATTTTGGTAGATTTTTAAGTAATCCCTACACCCAACGTGGGGCTCGAACTCAGAGCTCTGAGATCCAGAGTCGCACGCTCCACCGACTGAGCCAGCCAGGCGTCCCGTTACCTTGCTTTCTGAACTGAGGTCTGCAATTTCCCCGAACCCCTAGTTAGAACGGCAGAGCCCTGTGCGCAGCACCGGAAGAAGGGGCCTGGGTCAGCGCGTGAGACCCAGAACAAGTGCCAGGCTGAAGCTAGACCTGGTGGGGGTCATCCTCCAGCTCCGCTGTGAAGAAATGCCAGCAGAATGGGTGGACGATGCATGCGGGCCCCTCCCCCAATGGTTGTGACTGGGTAGAGGTCTGGGGTGGAGTCAGGAAACCGGGTTGTGGCGATCAGCTAAGATGACAATGGTGTAGGGGACAATTGGGACCCACCAGACAGCATCTGAGATCGTAGTCTCCGTTCCGGAGCACAATCTGAGAGCCCAAGATTAAGAGGAGGTAATTTGAGCAGAAGCCTCAAAGGACAGTAAGATAATGGTTAGAAAGAGCCTGGTGTGGTACCCGGCCATGCTTAACAGGTGCTATTAGTACTCCTGATACCATACTTACATACCCATGTGTGACGGGGTTGGGAAAGAGGATTCAGGAAATGGGTCCATAAAACAGCCAGCATGAACAGGTGTGGATCTGAATTCAAGCTGCTATCAACACACAGGGAAGGATCTTTAGGATATTAACAAACTGAATATCAAGGAAGAAGAAGAGTTTCGGGATTTATGTGCTTGGGAGACTTAGGAGTATGTTTCAGGGAAACAGAAAAGCTAGAAGGAAGAATTCAGAGATCTGGGTACCAATTCAGTGCTTAGGTAGTTAAAAAACAAAACCCCTCACATTCAACATTACCTGTAAGACTGGGATTCAAGCCTCTGTTCTGCCATGCCCTAGGCTTCCACCAACCATTTTGTTACAATTACAAGAGGCTATCTGTGTATTTTAATTCCAAGGTTAGGGGACAAAGGAGGAAGAAAGTAGGAGTGTGGGAGCCCAGGTAAAAAAGATGAACTGCGTGAACACAATGTAGCAAGGTCTGACAATCTCTGGCTGGATTTCCTACAGAGAGACTGTAACAGCAACTAAGAAGAAAAACTTAACACAGAAGAGTTTAAGCATACCTGCCCTAGGAGACTCCTTGCTTTACATTTCACTAGTGACACTCGATTTTTTTGTGTTCCTTCAAGCCCTTGTGAAAAATGCTATAGTCGAGTACTTTCTACTACCAGGAACGGAGCTGCTACCCGCACACTAACCTAAATCAATTACTAAAAATGTTTACGTCTTCAGAGGAGAGGTTATAATTGTCAATACAGTACAACAACAAAAAATAGCAAATAAGCCCTTATTTAAAATGGCTGCTACAAATAAAGTCAAACCCAATGTATGGGGGTCAAGAGATTCAACACAGGGAAATGTAGTGTATCTTTACTTAAGAAATGAAAAAGAAGTGATTTAAAATGTGTAGAAGCTGCTTACATAACCCTGAAGACAGACCCCGAAAAAAGTATTATTCAGGAACAATGCACATTTTTTTTTTAAAGATTTTATTTATTTGAGAGAGAGAGACACAGTGAGAGAGGGAACACCAGCAGGGGAAGTGGGAGAGGGAGAAGCAGGCTCCCCGCTGAGCAGGGAGCCCGAAGCGGGGCTCGAGCCCAGGACCCCGGATCACGACCTGAACAGAAGGCAGACGCTTAACAACTGAGCCACCCAGGCGCCCCAGGAACAATGCACATTTTCAAACGAATTCAGTTTTAAGTCTTTTCACTGTGTATTAGAGGAACTGAACTATTACAGGTAATCATTCTGGGGGTTGAGCTAAGCCTATTAAAATGGAGACAATATTTCTGTACAAAAGGTCAGAACAAATTATTAACAATGCAAACGATTCTGTTCATTAAGCAGGCTAGGACTCAATAGTCGGAGGGATTTTCCAGATTTTAGATAAACAGCTTAAAATGTCTTTACCATGTACTAACACCAAAATTTGCCTCTGCAAATACCTTTTTTTTAAGTTTTTAAAAAATTCTGAGAGCAAGCGAGAACGCACACCAGCAGGGTGAGGGGCGAGGGGCGGGGCGAGGGGCAGAGGGAGACGAAGACTCCCTGCCAAGCAGGGAACCCGATGTGGGGCTCGATCCCAGGACCCCAGGACCATGACCTGAGCTGAAGGCAGACGCTTAACCAACTGAGCCACCCGGGCGCCCTGCAAATACCTTTTACATTGTGCCTGGGCAACCACGAAATGGCAGGGCTAGCGGTTAATTTTCCATTTGAAAAATTCTAATTGTTTCCACTTTCTCCAAGGTGCAAAGGATGGCTATGTTTCATGAACTAGAGGAACCCCCCGTGGTCTGAGACACCACTCGCAAATTTAGGTTCACCCTCAACAGAGCCACATTCTATTTGAACTTTTCACAATGGAAGCTGACTTCGAGGCCAACTCTTCTCACAAACTGTTTTTCATTAATAAGTTTTTTTGTAAGTGTGTCTAATAATAAAGCCCATGATCTCTTCGTCCTGGCCTCATTATTCTAGGCTCGGGGTCAAGGGAGGTGGTTTTGTTTGTTTGTTTGTTTAACTGGTCTGGCACATATTAGCCCACAACTAGGCACAGCACGATGCTGCCGAGATCAGCACAATATCTGATAAGTACACAAAGAGCACTCAATCACAGAAGCCATGAGACTAATCTTTTTTGGGAGGGTGGGGGGGGGAATGTTAGCAGTGGGAGTGGTATATTACATAACAAATAGCAAGTCAGGTGGCGGGCATATTCTTGGTTTCACAGCATAAAGCAAGCCCTCAGAAATAGCCTCATGTAGGAAATCCTTTACATACACACGTACGCTTCAGAAAACGTGTCCCCACACCTGTCGTAGTTTAAATAAACGTAATGCCTTATGTGTTCCATGGAGTTGGGGGTTTAAGTCGGCTGGCCTGCCTCTTGCCAAAAGCTCTTTTGTTCAACACACATTGACTCCATGCCTGGCGCTGTTCAAGAGCCTGAGGAAACGAAGGCCATTGCGAGAAGGGAGCAGAGAGACCCCATCAAGGGAAAGGGCAGACGGAGGAAATGGTCCTCAAAGTACCTTTAACAGATGCTGTACTAAAGGTGCTGGGCTCCAGGCAGCGGGAGGCCAGGTTCGCCAGGGAAATCAATCCCCTCCCCTCACAGCAGTCCCGACACTTCAGGGATGTGACCAGACACAAACAGGTTGGCTTCTCGGAACCTTCCTGATCTGTCCAAAGGCTGCACGAACACCGCCCCCTCCCCGGTGACAGGGCTGTCAGTGGGCATCAGACAGGGGGTTACAACACAGGGGTTTAGACGACCTAGAGGCACAGGCCAGGATAAGATGCTTGGTCTGATTTGGCAGTTGGCCCAATGGCTCGATTGCAAAACTGTCAAAGGCTTGTTGCCTTGCAAAATTCTGCTATGGATTCTGGTTCCGCTTGCCCTGCTTCCTCCCATTCCCCTTGTGCTCCGAGCCCTGAGCCCAGGACCACACATTCAGGAGGCCCTTCCCTGCCACCTTGGCAGCCAGCGGACACCACACCCAGCCAGCCTGGTTCCGCAAGATCTCCCCAGGTCCTAAAACCTTCCACAAGCTCCAGCTCAGAAGCATGCTCCACAGCCCAACCCCACCTTTTAAAGTGCCATGGCAATGACCCCCTCCCAATACTCTCGTAACTTGTATATGCACGTCTATATACACGCGTGCATAAATATCTATATACACGTATGTATATATGATTACGGCAATTCTTAGCTGTATAACATGGCAGATAACCTATGTTCTGTCTGGCAATCAGCCCTCTGGGAAGGTGCTATTCTAATCCTAAATTTATAAATGAAAAAACTAGGACCCAGAAAGTCCTTGTTAGTATGTATGCATGTATGTGTGATGTTTTCTGGGTTCAAAATATGTTGTTGCATTTGTTTGCATAAGGTCCTCAAACTTCCTTTTCTAACTTTTTAAATACTTTTAAAAGTCACCTTGCCTGCCCATTCCTAAAAATCAAATTAAAATGGAAGAGTATTTTAAAACTGCATCTATGCTAAGTACCTGGACTCTAGTGTAAGACATCAAATATACAGTGATGGGTAAAATTACAGATTTGCTTTTTTAAAACAGGTAAAAACTGACATGAAAAACAGGATGTTAATGCTCAACCAGAAAGCCTGTAGGTTTTCTGAATTCGTTCATAGCTTCAAAACTGGTTTGCACAAGTTAGGCTGGGGAGGCTAAGTGAGGACACCAATAAATAATAATTACACGGTTACATAAGAGCTTCAAATACAAACCCGTAGTGCTTTGTCACACTTTATGCCAACAGACAAGACCAAAAAAAAAAAAAAAAGACAAGAGGGAAAAAGTGGGCACAACAGGAAAAGTGGGTTTTCCTAAGTCACCCATCGAATCGGCCGCTGAACTAGTTGCAAAACTGAGTCCACTCCCTTTCTCTCTGTG
This sequence comes from Callorhinus ursinus, assembly GCF_003265705.2. Taxonomy (NCBI): domain Eukaryota; kingdom Metazoa; phylum Chordata; class Mammalia; order Carnivora; family Otariidae; genus Callorhinus; species Callorhinus ursinus. Next base: position 79,728,756 of record NW_027397065.1, on the reverse strand, counting down.
GCCTCCTCCCCTCAATAAACCTGGGGGAGCTCCATTCCCTTTTCCATCTGTTTCCCCTGTGCATCCTTCACATGATTCCTTCAAATCCTACTATTAGAAAACAATTTTCTTCCAAACAATTTTACCTGCTTTTTCTTGGAAGAATGAATCCCTCATTCAACTCAAGGTTGATCATTTGGGTTCTGAGTTCCTCACAAAACTCCCAGAAGCAGCAGATTTCACTGCTTTGGCCCACATTACCCATCCTCATAGATCTTCCACTTCCCTGTAGTTTGTTTTCATTCTCAAAGCACCCCTTCGAGAGGTAAGCGGAACAGACAACAGTGAATCCTAAAGATAAAGATGCTACCCAACGATCCCGAGACTGATCCACTACACTTTCTCCAGAAACTTCCCTCATTGGTTCTTCACTTTCTCTAGATTCACAATCAAAAAGGGCAAATACGTAGTTATGAAAGGAATGATAGGGGAGTATTTAAAAACAAAGCAAGAAAATTTACTCGGTTGATCTTTTTGCTAAATTAACCTACCAGAACCAAACGTCTAGTTTTTTTTGCAAAGCAAAAGAACCTATAGTCAACCACTAATTCTAAGTTCCACCTGGTATTCTAATAATTTTTGTCCTCAAAACTAGGTCAGTGCAACTGTGAAATTAGGTGAAAATCAGAGCAACATTAAGAACATGTGCTCCATCGACTAGATCATTCTCAATGGCTCTTAAATCAAGGTCTGCAAAACTCAGAACTTCACAGAAACCCCAGTTAAGAAATGAAGGGGCTATTTCGGCACACCCCTCCTTATGTAGTCTATACAATCTGTAAGCGTTCCAGTAAGATTTTATCTGAAGCGGGAGGATTCCGGATATATATATATTTCTTTTTTTGAATATAACGGTCTTCATTATCCCACCAAAGCATTTAACTGAAGCCTTAACTAGATGTGTAAAAATAATCAAACCTTATCTTTAAACAAAAGGAATGAGAGTAATTTTGAAATGCCAACTACAGAACTAACCTTCTCCCTAAGACAAGGTCCAGGAATTATAAGCCTGGAGTAGGGACTGCATTTTTTGTCAAAAAAAGATTCCTCTCATGGAATTCAACTGTAGTGGGAACTTCAATTCTTTTTCCTTTTTTTAAATTTTCTTAATTTTTTTTTTTTTTTAAGTAGGCTCCATGCCCAGCATGGAGCCCAATGCGGGGCTTGAACTTACGATTCTGAGATCAAGACCTGAGCTGAGATCAAGAGTCGGACATTCAACCGAATGAGCCACCCAGGTGCCCCAAGACTTCCAAATTCTTAACCGCGGCTGTTAATTTTCAGTAGCCAAGTGAGAAATCGAAGACAATGGAACTAGTTTTTCATAAAGCTTAATTTCTGTTTTAAACAGTTGTCCTTTATTCTACATCTTCCCCACTGTCGGGTGTGGTAAAATTGTCAGGCCTGACTCTTGATTTCAGCTCAGGTCTTGATCTCAGGGTCATGAGTTCAAGCCCTGCATCTGGGTCCATACCCAGGGTGGAGCCCATTAAAAAAAAAAAAATTGTCTTTTAAAACTACAATAAGGGCAAGAGCTATCTGATGTGCTTACCTGACAATCTAAACAGAGGGATAAGTATGTAGGTCTAGAATCTCTGGATGCAGAGACCTTCCCAAGGCCTGGGAGCCACCATCCAGTAGCTATTGCAGCCAGGCCGCAAGAACCCTCAAAAACAGACGGACTGCGGCCAACTGCGTGCACGGCTGTATTGCTGATTTTGTTTTCAAAGTAAAACGAGGCCAAACAGAAACACAAGCTACTGGAGAACTAATTATAACATTACTATCTTTAAGCGTCATAAGACTAAAGAGGATTTGGATGGAGGTTTGTTCACACCAAGCTTTTCGCAACACTGAAAACCACGTGAAATCACTGAAGGGTGGCAGTCATGGCTGGGTGTGAGACGGTATGTTCCAGAATCAATCTGCCAGACCCCTTTTCTGCCTTCCCTCCCACACCGGAGCATAAAAGCTAACACCTGGCTCCAGAGAGTCCATTACCATAAAAAAGTTCTTCTAGATTTTGGTCCTCACAAAAGAGCCCGTTTCACCCTCATCCTCCAATGCTTACACCATCTCCCTTCTTTGCCGTCAAAGTCGCTAAGACAGGATGAAGAGAAGACAGGTGGGCCAAAAGAGGTTTGTCATTAGCCAGCTGGTATTGAAAGGTGGGGAAGGTTATTATGGTATGGGGCCTGCCTTTGGGATGACACTTCCTAATACATGACAGCTGCTAAATACACACGATGTCAGCACATCCCTAAGCCTCCTCGCGCACCCTCCCTTCCCTCAAACCAACCCTGAAAGGTAAGTATAACCATCACCAGTCGCAGGTGAGAAAACAGATGATTAATGTTATGTAATTGTCCAAAGTCACTCAGTCGACGGCAATGATAGTGCGGGACCCTGCTGTCTTTGTCACCAGAGTCATGTTTAATCGCTGAAATACACCTCTTCAGACTACTTAAGAAAAATGGTTGTCCTCAACACGGCTATAACTGAATCTATTTGGGTGTGATATAAATTGAAATGTATACAGCCTAGAACAAAGCCCATCTTCATGCCTTCATCCACTCAGTATTTAGTGAATGTCTATGAGGTGGCAACATTCTGGGACATGCTGGGGTGATGCAGAGGAACAAAATGAACATGGTCTCTGCCGTCATGGAACCCAGAGGCCAAGAAAAGAGAGACAATAATCAAACACACTTTTTAAAGTTTTTTAAAAATAGGAAAACATACAAATGGTACTTGTATAGGACTCCTATCCTAAAGACAACATTGCTATCAGCTGATTATTGCTGATAAGCACCCAAATGAAAGTAGCAACCACAAAAAAGGAACCAACATCTGGGTCAGCACTTCTCAAAATGAAGGCCTGTTAATGGGCACTAATTTGACCAACAGCTTCTTTTGCTGTTTGGGAAGTATTATGAAGCAAAGAAAGACACATTTCTTCACTGCAGAGCTTAAGATTAAATGGGTGCTCTTAATTTCTGAAAACTAATGTTGCCTTTTGCAAACTTGATTTGGCCAATTTCCCCGCCTCTCTCAACGTCATTTAGGACTAGTTCAAGTCTTTGGGAAACACTGGTAGCTATTACTACCGTTAGTGAAACACCTGGAATTGATACCTACCGGCTATGGAGAGAAGGACCCGTCTCTCCACCAGACAACTCAAGAGGCTGGTGTCTACATGAACATCATCACCACCATTACTGGAACCAGTTGACATACTTGGTTACATTTCTTAAATCTAAGTCCTAGGGGGTACAGATCACATGCCTAGGCATTAGCATTCCTTGTGCGCCTAAGAGTTTTTTCAACTACATTTGGAAAAATGAGTTATCACTCAGGAAGATAAATAGGACCTAAAAAATTAGCCCTTACATTCTTTACCTGAATTAACTGTTTTAAAAGCATTTTTCTCCTTTCATTTTGATAAGTGAAAAACAGCTTCAGTCCATCATCTGCACGTTATATGCATTTATTGATTGCTAGAGCCTAATCCGCTGCCAGACACATCAGGGATTTTTATCCCCTGCCCCACCTATTTTGTTAAACATAACGGCTTTTCCAAAGGTAACTAAAAATACGCTCAAAAGACAGCTTCTAGGCATCATCTTGAGTGATGGATTCACATAAAAGTCAGTTACAACTACATTTGCAATAACAATAGTCTTTATGCCACTAGAGTAAAGTACAAACTATAAAAGCACAAGTGAACAACACCACCACCAACAAAAAGTCACATTAGTTCAGAGGATACATTCAGAGATTGTTGCAGAATTTTGGGGTTGGGAGGGGAAACTATTCCAAAATACATTAAACACCAAAATATTTCAGGATCTGACATTCTCTTCTTACCAATGCTGAAGCCAAATCATAGTTGCAGGATTCAGACCTAAGTTAAACATCTGGCAAAAAAAAAAAAAAAAAAACCAACACAAAACCCAGATTAACAACAAATTTAGAGAAACTCCAAATGTTGCTAAATAAATGTACTTATTTCAGAGGACACTGGTTCACAAAATATTTGAACTAGCCTACTTAGCGGTGAAGAAAACCCACCAATGTATTTTGTTCTTCAACAACTTGGTTTGAAATCTCCCCAACATCTCAAAACAGCTAAAAGATATGCCAACCATACAAAAGAAATTAAGATGACAGGCTCGTACATCTGCCTTAACCTAAAAGCAAAAGCCATATCCGCTATCTTTTGGAACCAGCAAGATAAAAGTACGGAGAGCCCAGATGGCTTACACTTTCTTCACACAAAGTAACTGAGAACACCAACATCTAAACTATTTATTCAGCGACCCTGATCCTCCTGGCAATTTTAGGTCCGGAATTTCTGTAAGACAAAGAGGAATGCTTTTAGGCAAGAAATTAATTGGTCTTACAAAGATATCCCTTGGAGTATTTAGTCCTTCTGCCGAGCCCGGCAATCACAGGAAAGATATTTTCATCAAAGAGCCCTACCAGTTCTTTCAGCGATTTCTCATTTATACTGGCCTGACGTTAAATCCAACACTCCAACTCCCAGTTGCTTACTTTTTTTTTTTTTTTTTTTTTTTTAAAGAATTTTAGAGGGGCGCCTGGCTGGCTCAGTCAGCAGGGCAGGCGACTCTTGATCTCGGGGTCGTGAGTTCAAGCCCCACGCTGGGTGCAGAGATTACTTAAACTCTTAAAAAAAAAAAAATTTAGAAAGCAGAATAAAATTCTCAGTTAAAGGGCATAAAAATGGTTAATGGACATTGGCAAGGAGAAAGAGATGAGGCAAAGGCCATGTACAGGGAAACACAACCCGATCGTAATTCTAATACCTTAAAATGAGCTCTAAAAAACTGAGGGGGTGGGTGAGTGAATACCTCATCAGGGGTTTTTCCTGCCATGTAAATGGCTTTTAACTAAACCAGTAGACTGCATGAAAACTTTGTTTCTACCTTGGGGTCTACTTTACATTTCTGAATTTGAAGTCTTGCAAGGAGAGAATGAAAAAGTAACCGTTACTTTCTGGGACCTCTTTCTTCCCCCCACATGGTTTCACACTTTTAAGAAAACCCAGAATCTCACCCCCAGCTACCTGGCTTTGCTTTACACTGGGAAGTCAGCTCCCAGGTACCGAAAGACCCCCAAAATCGCTTCTGTCTCTGCAACAGAGAAGTGGTTAACGGGCAGATCTTCATAAATGACTTTTTGAAAAAATGGAAATGTGGGTCACAGGTCTGTTAAAGGATCAAAATGAGATCAATCCAATGAAAATACAAACCACAGAGAATCCTATAAATGCCAGGCTCATGCAGCACTTTCCACATCAGGGACAATGGGAGGTAGGGACCTTTTGAGACTCTTCAGATTTGCAAAATCGCGTTTGCGATTTCTCTTTTATTTGCTGAATTGGCTGCACTGGGAAGATCCCACCCAATAATGCAAACGTAGGAAAAAAAAACAGAAGTATCAATATACAAACGGATGATATTACTGGTTCATTTATGTGACGAAATCAGAAAGGATTTCCTTATGGTTGGCTAGGATGGACGGAGGGACAGAGACATACACACAGATGCAATGAACAAGCCCTTTAGGAACAAAGTGTTAAATAACCAACCCCATTAAAAAAGCCTGGGTTAAAAAAAGTCACCAAGTAACAAAAAGCAGAGATTCTAGGTCACACACATGCTGTGAATGATTACAGACACTGGCTCAGTCCTGGAGGTAAAGAAACCACTTTCCTTTCCTAGCACATGTAAATTAACTCCTTCATTGGGTCTTATTTCAGTTTTATCCTCAGTGCATTCATTCACAAGGGTTTATTGGGTAGCAGGTGCCCAAAATTAACTTAACTGTTTTGCCTCTGGCTTTCGGACATTAATCGGGTCTCTTAACAGGTTTTGTGACTTGCGGCCAGGAGCCCCTCACGTCTTCCGGTTCATTTGGGTTGGTCTCCAGGCCCGTCCTAGCTGGCCCTCGGGACCCTCTAGCAGGAGAACCAGATGAGGCCCCCTTCTGTTCTCCCTCCCAGATGACTTCGATCAAAGTATCCAGGGCCAAGTCCACGCCCATACAAAATGACCTGGCAAAACTACATGATCCCCTCAGCCCTCTCCTCCCCCAAATTACCCAATAAATGCTTGAAGTAAAATGCCCCATGTGAACCTCCTTGGCATCTCTTCCAAGAATTCCTCAAAAGAATCTTTGCCAGGCAGCCCTAGAGAGTAGCTAAGAACAGCAGTACACTGGACCCGGGGGGACCAGTAAGGGGTTCGAGACACCACTTAAGAGAATTTCAAAATCCCGCCACACACAAAAAATTCAGTATCATAGGTCACATCTTCAAGTTACAGCTTCTCTTTTTAAAAAACTGTTCCACTTCTCCAACCTTGTCAAATGTCAAGGCAATCTGCATTGATTCTCATCTGTGCCTTGGGTCAGCATGACAACAGTCTCACCTGTACAAGGAAATATTCATGACAATCTGTCACCGGCTTAGAAGAGACAGGAGGAGGAAAATGATGCCTGGCGATCCTCAGGTCTAAAATCTATAGCCTTACTCCTTTTTCAGGCAGATGAGAGGCCAGCTATTTATTCTCAAAGGCGAAGTCAGTCAGCCCCTCTGCTGTCATTCCGAGCTGTCTCTGAGGTCAGGATGTCCCTCCCTGTGCTACCAGCTCTCCCATCCGGGCTGATGTCCTTTCTTCCCAGTGGGAGAGAATAGCTAGTCTGCACTATCTATGTAAGTATCCCGTCTGCTTCAATTAACCTACTAACCTCCTCCATGCTATTTAACCCACTTCCTGGGCGGCTTCTCTAGAACCCCTTCCTCAAAGCCTTAATGATCTTGCAATCCTCCCATAACTTTGAAAAAAAAAAAAAAAAAAAGTAACCATTTTCAGATAGGAGACCGTAACTAGAAATAGAATCTAAGAGAAAGTCTAAACTTTTTTTTTTTTTAATGCATCTAAGAATTAGGTCACTGCTCTTATTCTGATCTCAAGCTTACGCATCAAAATATCATCCTTACTTTTGGAAATATTAAATGTGTGACTCACTATAAACCATATAAAAAGTGGCTTTATAATGGCTAGCCGTCCTTTCTCTTTTGTATTTTTCTCTTCGACTTAGCTTTAAGAGATTATTCCTTTTGAGTAAAACGTGGCATATCCATACAATGGAATATTTCTCAGCAATAAAAAGGAACGGGGTGCTGGTACATGCGACAACATGAACGCACCATGAGAACATCGTGCCAGGAAGTGGAAGAAGTCGGTCACAGATGACACGATTCTGCACACACACAGGATGTCCAGAATGGGCAGATCCATTGCAACAGAGAACAGAGCTGCCTAGGGTTGGGGCCTGGAGTGGGAATTTTTGAGGGGGGCGGGGGGACAGCTAAGAGGTGTATTTTGGGGTAACCAAAATGTTCCAAAATGGACTGCGGTGATGGCTGCAAACTCTGTGAATATCCTAAAAAGCCACTGAATTGTACACTCTACACAGGTGGATTGTTCGGGATGTGACTCATACCGTAATACCGCTGCTAAAAGCAAAAGCATGCCTTTTCATTTCAGACCGCAGCTCAAACGTACGAACTAAGCCTATCTTATCCTAGGTGCTAAAAGGTGCCTATGGTCTCTCTGCCTCTTTCAGCTAAAAGAAACATCTGCAAACCATTTTGAAATCTCCATCAAGGACAGCAACGAGCCAATAATGGATATTTCTGAGTAGGGCTTTCCTCCAAAGGCAGGAATTATTTTCCTCTATGCTATTTACATCTTCATACCGTTGCGGACAAACGCTCACTTGTGCTGCCTCCAGTGAATGTTTCCAGGGCCCATGTACTGTTTGCTAAGGCAAGTCCTTTTGATGAAGAGGGGGGAAAAGAATACATTTTTCAAATGAACAACCTTCAGTTTTTAATTATGAACATTTTTTAAGTCAGGAAAAAGAAATAAATGCGAAAGTTGAAAAATCTGCCTTTTTAATCTCCCTGGTTTATCACTGCTCAGGGAAGGAAATCAGGTTAATCGGACAGGATTTGCCCTTTACAAAGGCATGCTGGTAACATTCCCCAGTGGCCTGATCTCTTTTGGAGTCCTTTGTTACAAAAGCTTCCTGAAACTGGGGACAGCATATGTTCCAGCCCATTGTCAGGGGAGTGGAGGTTTCTCAGCATCACCCCATAAACATCTGTCATTAGCTGCCTTTGCAAGAAGGAAAGCAGATGCTTTGGAGCAACCCACCGTGAACTCTGACATAGCAGGAAGGTGGATACATTTCAGAACAGAAGGTCATTCCAGAAGACAAAGATACTTGAATTCTCCAGGGCTGGCTACTCAATTACCCTCCATGGAAGACTTAAAAATACCATTAAATTATTTAAAAATTGTTACGAGAACTATTTGGAACACTCAGACAAGAGCCAGATTAAAGACCAACTTGAACCTCTGAAATGAAATGAAGCCACTGCACTTGGAATATCTAATACAGTCCATGTGCTGAATTCACAAATGTAATGTTGTAGTTTTACAGGGGATTGCACAAGCCTGCTATAAAGTCTTCATGAGGAAATCCTTTGGGGACATTTTTCCCCTCAAAAACTTGTGCGAATATTCCACACCATCATATTACACACTGCGGCGTGCATGGAAGTAATTTAATCTTAAACAAGTTCCCTAAAATGTATTGACAAAGTTATTGTCAATAACTTGAAATTGACACTGAAATTGATATTGAAAAATATCAAAGTAGGACCATTAACAGAAGTTGTTTCAATGACTCATTCCTGCAAAGCAAAGGGAAGAAGGGACTTTGAGTCTACAGATGGCGTCTTGTCCTAGGGAGTCTTGCTTATGCCCCTAGATTCTGTTCAGGGCGAAGACTAGGGAGAGGCAGGTGGTCAGGACACACAATTTATAGCTTGGGGGCGGGGGGCATGCAAATGCAGCATGACCCTGGCTGGGTGCTTCCTTCCATTTTGCACCCTACACACCAGGCTTGCCTTATTCTAGTCCTGGTCCCCTTCCTGGTCCCCGGCCCAGTGTTCTCTCTGCCAGGGCGGCATGGACAGTGGGATGAGACAGTCTATTAAATCAGAGCTGACTCTCAAAAGCTTGGGAGTTCCAACCACAGCTTCTAAATACAGAATCACTCTCCTTCCTTCTCTGGCACCTCACTTAGAAAAGGAGGGCTGTGCATTTGCCTAGCACAGCCAGTGGTAAGTTAATTTAACTCTTCTTCAAAACAGGCATTAGGTGTCAAAATTTGCAGAATAACTTCTGAAAGTTGTGTCTAAGCCCAATCAACTCATTTATTTTTTGCAATACTAAGAGTGGACCTTCCTTGGAAACGTGTTGGGATATAATTAACACACAACACACAGGCTTTCTTATTTTTGCTTTTTTTGCTGTGGTTGGGAGTGGCTCCCCATCAACCAACCACGCCCCCCCCACCCCTAGCCGATTACAGACTAAACCATTGACAGGTGTTAGTATTTTAAACTAAGATCGCCAGACTACGTCTTGTTTTTCGACATCTCTCAAGAACGATCCCTTTATGGTGTAGCAGTCAAAAAAAGGTACTTGGACTGTGTGACTGACCATCTGTGTTTTTAAACAACTTTGGGGAGAAGACTGTGTATTAGATGCTTTTATTTAGAACATGGATTAAAAAAAAACAAACAATCCACACACACAGCCCAACAAGCCCTACAAGCCAGTTCTCAAAATGTGGCTCCCAGACTAGCAGCGGCATCAGCAACACCTGGGAGCCTGTCAGAAATGCCGATTCTCAGGCTCCACTTGAGATGTGCCGAATCAGAAACCCTGGGTGGGGGCCCAGGATCCAGTGGTTTAACAAGCCCTCGGTGGGGGCGTGGGGGCCGGGGGGGGGGGGGGTGGGGCGGAGGCTGATGTTCTGAGGCTTTTCAATTCTGAGAGCCACTGCCCTATAGGTAGCAGGAAATAGGGGTCTTGTCACTGATGACCCTAATCCTCTCGGGCAGGGCATTTCCACCTCGCCAGGACAACAAAATGAGGGGGCTTAACCCCTCATCGATCCCGGGGTTCACAGCAAGGCCTCCACTGGCTGGCTGCAAATCCAGATTCCTGGGCCCACTTCCAGGGAGACTGTACCACTGGGCGGGGGGGGGGGGGGGCAGGGGGGCAGGAATCTCAGGGAGCAGCCCCTCCAGTGTGTCTGATGTGTGTAGTCAGCACTGGAAACCACCAGAAGGCCGCTCACCACTAAATATCACATCGGAAGCAACTGGGTAAAATGATCCTTTAGATGGGGGTCAGCGAACTTCTGTGAAGGGCCAGGGCGTAAAGACGTGAGGCTTCCCGGCTCCTCTCTTGTGCTGCAGTAGTCGGAAGGCAGTCTTAGATGAGAAGTCTGTGAATGGGCACGGCTGCTTAACTTCCAGCACAACTTCTCTAAATTTGAATTTCAGGTCATTTTTCATGCATCATAAAATCTCCTTCTGATGTTTCCAAACATCAAAGAATGCAAAAACCCCTCTTAGCTCGCAGGCAGTTACAAACCCAGGTAGCAGGCCCGGTTTGCCACCGCCTCACGTGAGGCTGCTGGTCCATCAGCTCTGAGGTGAGCAGAGCGTGGGAGACACGCGTACCTTCCAGACGAACAGCTGCCTTCCAACAGGCGGGAGTTATTTTTAAGAACTCGAGTTTACTTCACCTACAGGAAAATTATACGGCTTGGCGAACCACAAAGAACACCGAACGTTTCCACTACCTGAGAAAGTCTGTGGGCGTCCCCCTCCCAGGCAAAATTCCTCAGAAGTGCCCATTCAGTCTGCTTTCTTACCTTTGAAAAGGGCAAATGCAACCAGCTTGAAATAAAAGCTGGAAGCTCACGCTTTCACTGCTGTTTTAAGGAACAGATACTCCTTACATGGAGTCACTAGAAGAGGTCTCCATTGGCCAAAAGCCCCCTTTCCTCCTCCATGTGGGGCAGCTGCTTGGGATCTACCCACCCCTTCTTTTCTAGGCCTCTCATCCAGCCCGGAGTGGGGTAGGGGGTCTTTCCAGGCATGAGGGCAGGCACGCTGCTGGAGAAATGGGGGAAACAAGCTCCTTCCAGGGGAGACACCTTCACCCATCCCCACCCAGGGCCTTGTTCTGAACTCCAGGGCCTTGCCCTCCCTCTCTTGAAAGAGAAACCGGTACGGTTTTCCTCAGAAACAAATGTTAACTCAATTGAGTTGAATTCAAAGACCATCACTGATGGTGTCTGTGCACTTGATTACGGGATTTCAGGAAGCTGCTTTACCGCGGGGATTTCCCCACTGACCAATAAGAACCTTCCAGTATCTTCAGCCGGAAGGAGAGGACCCCAAACACTGGGTTCTGTTCCAGACACAGAAGCGAAAGGGGGTGGAATTATGCGTGAGGGAGAAGGGGAAAACGAAAGAACCCTGCCTGAGGTTCATGCCATCAGAAGGGCCGGCCCCTCCCCGGAGCCCCCAACCCCGCAGGACAGGGGGCAGTCCAGCTGGAAGCAAACGGTAAATGAGACCAGCTCAGGAGAGCAAGGAGGAGTCGTCTCCAAGTTTATCTCAGATCGATACACCCACCGAGTCAGAGGCCCACAGAATCAGGGGGAAACCTTGTTGAAGCACAGACTCTAGGGCCATCTTCACAGAAGAGGACTCAGCAGGTCCGGGGTGACGCCAAGGAACCCGCATTCTTAACAACGATTACGAAGCGGCTCGTCAGAGAACCACACATGGAGAAACACCGCACGAGGGTTTGGGACATTTAAACCCCAAACTCCCACTCTAATGGAGTGTCCAAGGGGAGAGGATGGGAGGAGAGAAGAGTAATGGAAAGATCAGGCAGGTACTCCGTAGAGGGAGAGGAAGACAGACAAACAGAAGGAGCTGTAAGCAAATATAACGTGGGCGGAAGAGACATTTCAGAGAACCACCGACGAAAAGTTCAGAAAAAGAGCTGTGTGGGAAAAATCAAGGCCTAGCAATCACAGGTTACAAACAGCACTTTCTAAGTCCAGGATGCAAATGCTGTGTGTTTTTTTTTTTAATTTTTATTTACTTTTGAGAGAGAGACAGAGAAAGAGACAGAGAACAACGGGAGAGGGGCAGAGGAAGGAGGAGAGAGAGAATCTTTTTTTTTTTTTTTAAAGTTAAGTGTCTTTATTTTTATTTTTTTTTTTTAAAGATTTTATTTATTTATTTGAGAGAGAATGAGAGATAGAGAGCACGAGAGGGAAGAGGGTTAGAGGGAGAAGCAGACTCCCCGCCGAGCGGGGAGCCCGATGCGGGACTCGATCCGGGACTCCAGGATCATGACCTGAGCCGAAGGCAGTCGCCCAACCAACTGAGCCACCCAGGCGCCCAGGAGAGAGAGAATCTTAAGCAGGGCCCATGCTCTGTGAGGAGCCCAAGTCCCAGCTGAGATTCTGATGTCACTGTCTGGGGGCAGAGCCAAGGCTTTTGGTATAGGCTTCCCTGTGAATCAGAGGATGCAGCCAGGGTTGAGAAGGACTGATCGGAAGGAGCATCATGAAAGCAAGCTTGTGAACACAAGACAATGAAACATCAAAATTAAAAAACATGCGGGGCGCCTGGGTGGCTCAGTCATTAAGCGTCTGCCTTCGGCTCAGGTCACGATCCCAGGGTCCTGGGATCGAGCCCCGCGTTGGGCTCCCTGCTCCCTGCTCCGCGGGAAGCCTGCTGCTCCCTCTCCCACTCCCCCTGCTTGTGTTCCCTCTCTCGCTGTGTCTCTATCAAATAAATAAAATCTTAAAAAAAAAAAATTAAAAAACATGATTTTTTTTCTAACCCTTCTATTTCCCTAGAGCAATAAAACAAGATAAAAGCCACCACAGAGGAGGAGGAAGCGGGGGAGACCGCGGGAGAACCAGCCGATCTTGGGAGAGTGACTTCAAGAGAAAGCCCAAAGGTCATGATCAGACAGACACCAAGTGCACTCAATCCCGGGGGGGCCCACAGAGGGGCGCGATCCTGGCCAACAGCCAGGATGAGGAGGGACAGGTGGGAACACCCCCATCCCAAGACGCCCCTGTCCTACTTTGCATTCCTCAAGAACTAACAGAAGTGGGAAGATGGTCCACTCTGGCCCCCAGCCCCAGCTCCCCCAGTCCTCACTGACCAAGTGGGGGCTTGTGGACATGTTATCCCACCAAGCTCGGCTTCCACAGCACTGCGTTATGGCTAAAGACACCTTCTAGGGTAGTTGTGGGGGTTGCAGGGGACAAACAGCTGGAGTGCACCAGCGTGGCTCCTGGCAGAGAGAGTCTACCAGGCAAACCTCCTCCTCGTCCCCGTTACCCATCCCACAGGCCAACCCTGATGAGGAGGACCTGCCTTACAAATGAGGTGCCTCCTTTCCCCACCGCTTGCCAGGGAGGTGATCGAGGGAAGAACGTGATTCCCTAATCCCACCACGGCAGCACCCTGGGTTGGAACTCTGCAAACAAGTTTAAAATTGGGATCCGCCAACAGAGGGCTTCTGCAGCCCCCCAAGGCATGCCGTCCTGCGGGTACCGGGTCTTTGTACACGGACGGGACAGTCAGCTCCCCGTGTGTATCATGGAGTCTTTGGGAAAACTGGCTCCAGATAACAGGCCTATAAATGAATTTTTGGAATGGAATGCAACTCAAGTCACAGACAGACAACCACCTTGATTTGTTTTAACAAATTACCCCTGCTTTTTCTACTGAAATTACAGTACATGGTGCCATGTCTAATTCCTATAAATAATTTGTAAGTCGTTTTCTTTCCAAGTAAGATCTTCACATACATTTTTCATAAAATGATACTTACAACAGTATTTAAGCCTACAAAATAAAGAAGAACCTTTTTTTTTTTTTTTTAAGATTTTGTCAGAGAGAGAGAAAGCGCGAGCACAAGCAGGGGGACTTGGGAGAGGGAGAAGCAGGCTTCCCGCTGAGCAAGGAGCCCGATGTGGCACTTGATCCCAGTACCCTGGCATCATGACTTGAGCCGAAGGTAGGTGCCTGATTGAGCCATCCAGGCGTCCCAAGAAGGATCTAGTCTTGATTTAATGTTTTCTATTTACCTCTCCCGGTCATAAATTGCAACCTGGTCTGAGCTTAGCACACAGGATTAATTAGCTGTGTTCAGTATTCATGGGCATCAAGAAGGCAAGATGGTATCCTGCTTACCTTCAAATATGAGCAATTTAATTTGCTAAGCTAACCACAAAATTGAAAGTAACGATGGGATTGATGGCACCCAACCTCAACCCTTTTCTTCCCGCCTGCCCATGAGCGCAGCTGGAAAGGTCTAGATACACTGCAGGTTCACAGTGGCACAAGTGGAGCGTGCCACCGAGCAGAGCCCGGAACCCCAAAGTCAACTAAAGAGAAGAGACTGGCAGATCAGAGGCAGGCGTGGATACAAACAAACAGACCAAGCCTAAAGGTTGGGAAGAAGAGGCTCAGAACAGAGGAATGAAGAGGCCAAAGTTGAGAGAGATCCACAAAGGAGAAAACGCAAAAGGGAACAATTTGGCCCCTGGAAGGAGGAGAGGAAGCCAGAGAAGGTCATGGCCCATGGCAGAGGCTATATGCATTCTCCTGCAAAAGCATTTACAGAAACAGAGAAAGTGTGCTCAGCTAGAGCCCCCCGGGGGCCAATAAGTACTGCTAATAGCAACCAATTCCCTAGCCACCTGTCTACCTATCCAGTGGTGGGGCAGGGCAGGGGTGGGGCCCAGCTGTTCAGTCCAAAGGGGCTAGGGAAAAAGCCATGGTCTCAAAGAGTCTGAAAAAAGCTGGATTCTAAATCCACTTAGGCTGGATTCAGATAAAGGTACAAGGAGGCAGGCCCCAGAGACCCAGTTCTCTTAAGTCTTACCAATGGATTTTTCACTGGTGCTGGGAATATGGCAGGTAACAACCCAGAAATGGTATGCACTCTTAGCAAGTGAAGGTCTGCAACACTTGACACAGCCCACATTCCTCAGAACACCAACATGTCCTGCAGTGTTTGTTACTATAAATTGCTTCCCATTTCAACATAGATGTTGAAATGTATGGGATAACAATCTTAGATTTCAAAATGCTAAAATTTACAATAGTGGGTAAAATTTACAATACACAGAGCTATGCATATTTGCAAAGACACACGGTTTCTTGCTGGAGCTAGGTGCACTAATAAACAAGCAGACTTTTTTTTTTTTTTTTTTTTTTTACTGTAGTCCCAGAGTGAAAATTAATGGAAACATTTGACTTTCCATCTTTGAGCCACAAGATGCCAAACCAAATTCTTGGAAGAGGTCTAGAGAGTAAGACTCACATGGCTTTCAGAGCATAAAAACATTTTCTCACTCAAAACCAAGTACTCTGGACACACTGCATTTTACTTGGTCTTCAAAGCAAGACTGAAAGTCCCAGTGGTGTTCGGTCTCTGGAGCGTAGACTTCTAAGAAACTCCACGGACTAGTGTTTAATATCCATCTCAGACACGGGTATTTCCAAGATAAAACAGCAAAATGTGGGAAAAGCACAAAGAATTTAAGAGTTTCCCAGCTCAATGCTGTCTTTTTAATATAGCAGCACTGTTTTGATTAAAGCGACTTCCAAGAACAGATGGACCCATACTGAAGTTTCAACAAAAGAAGCCAACACGTCTGATTTTTCACAATTATCTGTCACTTGTCACTAGCATGCCCCTCTTTCCCCTTACTTTTAGATAGCTATGCAGACACCTCCCCTTTGAGAAGGGAAAGGATGGGGCAGCACCATCCACCTCACAGGCACGTCACTTGGCCATTGCCAATGCTCAGGAGTGGTCAGTGTCAGATTCTTCCTCCTAAGAACCTGGATGTGAGGCCTACAGCCATTCTTTCTTGACATTGTCTATTCCTTAAGAAAGGTTACACAAACCAGAATTTCTACTCTGCTCTTATTTCTAAAAGCAGGATAAGAAAAGGTACCCAAGAAGAGAATAGTTTAAAAAGAAACTACATGGGGGGGGGGGGCACCTGGGTGGCTCAGTTGGTTAAACGTCTGCCTTCGGCGCAGATCATGATCCCGGGGTCCTGGGATCGAGTCCCGCATTGGGCTCCCTGCTCCGCGGGGAGTCTGCTTCTTCCTCTGCCGGCCGTTCTCCCTGCTTGGGCACTTGTGTTCTCTCTCTCCACCTCCCCCCCGCCCGGATCAAATAAAAATTAAAAAAAAAATAAAGTTAAAATAAATTACATAGGTAATTAGTGCTTAATGGGTACAGAGTTTCTGTTTTGGGGTGATGAAAAAGTTTTAGAAACAGTGGTGATGCTTTCACACATTGCTAATGTAACTAAAGCCACTAAATTATACACTTAAAAACAGTTAAAATAGTCAATTTTATGTATATTTACCACAAACACACACACACACACACACACACACACACACTCGACAATAGAGGAAACCCAAACTCCAATTCAAAACAGAAAAAATGTATATACATTCATTTTTTTCTTTCAAACTCAAATTTGGATATTCGCAGCAGCAACCCATCATAGCAAATTATTTAGACACCTGGAGAAAATGGAAACCCCAAAAGGAATACAAATGTCACAGCCTGTCACAGCTGTTGACAAACACACATACACAAGAGCAACGGATAAAGATGGCATTGGGACTCCAAAAGCCAAGGCTGTATATTGTTTCAGGGATCTGCTGTGCCTCTCGACTGGACTGCAAGAACACTCCCATTTTGCTAAACTTTACTGTCAGCCATCTGGAAAACTCGATCTCTTATTCTATCTTGAAGTCATAAACATATCAATAAAGCTAGGACACAAAGCTAAAATAGAGGGTGGTCATGAACACGTTCTTGGGTCAAACCACTTGGAACTGCCAATATTCAACCCTCTCAGCCTGGTGAGATGGCAATTTCATATGGTTCAACCGGACCTACAGGTTAATTTGGTTGGAAGCAGCCATTGCAATACAGGGGACACTTGAGTCTTGCAAGGCTACAAGGGGCAAAAATATAACTAATCCATGTTTCCTTCCTTTTGAAAACAAAATGAGTAAGATTTCCCCCAAAATAGGTGCATTAATGAGAAAGTTAATCTTCACAAAAAATTTAAAAATTGAGAAGGTGATAGAAGATACTTTAAACAACAACAATATAGAATTGGAATTATACATAGGCCAGCTGTCTAGAAAGCGTCTGTCCTGTTGTCCACAGCTTGGCTGAGACTCGCAGCACCCCGGGGACACCACCTCGGCATCATGAATGCTGTCCCCATCTTCCTACATTTAAGTGTCTCCCTGCTGGTCTCCCCCTTCCTCTCCCACTCATGTGAGTGGCCCCGGGGGGCCCTGGGCCAACCCACCCCCCAACCCCGGGCAGCCACACCAACCGCCAAGCACACAGAAGGGACCTGTCTCCACAGGCAGCTGCCTCAGCCCACAGCTGGCTTTGCGTGTGAAGCATGGAATGCTGAAATCCAGGGCATTCCCGAGCTCTCAGGGGCCAGCTGGGCTGTCAGCTTCTTTTCGGATGAAATTTTTAATTCAGTTAAAATATCTCCGATCCACCCCTTTGCGTTAACAATCAGATCCAATCTGTCGGCCCCGGAAGGGCAATCACAGAGTTCTGGCTGTCTGCCTCCTGCCAGGGTGTGGGGCCAGGGTGCTGTGTGGTGCTGTGAAGCAGGAGAGGTGCTGGGCTGCCCCACTGTCCCTTCTCCAGCTCTCAGCAGGCTTGGGGGAGACTTCCCCAGGACCCAGGCGTGGACGCGCATGGTCCACGAACATCACGTACTGCACGTTCCCTGCAAGGGACACAAAAAGGCACCCGTGGGGGCAAAGTGAAGGGAAAACCGCAAAGAAAAACAGCTGGGCAGGATAGAGAGTGAGAAAATGACCAAGAAATGCAACAACAACAAAAGAATCCCCTACTAATCCCTTATCAAGTTTCACAAAATTGGGCCCACACTATTAATTCCAACAAGTCAACACTGGAAGGTCAAACCAAAAAGGTTAGGGACAGCTATAAATGGGAGGTGTGATCGTCAGCATCTAGTAGTGTGTCTTCTGCCTAGCTGGAGGAAGTCTGACTTTTCCGCTGGGTGGGGCGGACTTGAGAGTATCAGGCAATCTAATGGCCTTTTCGTGAATTAATCAAATGAGAACAATAACTTTTTAAACCCAAATCTAATCACACTCGTTGCAAGCCAATAAAGAGAGAAGGGCGAGGGGGAGGGCATTTACTTGTAGACTGGGGGTGATTAAATCCCCAGCCAGGAAAATATTTCTGAAGACCCCGTAGAGAGACAATGCAAACAAAAAATCCCACAGAATCACTGCCTAGAGTAATTGCCTTGATTAAGTTTACTGGGGTAAGTTGAATAACTACCCCCCTAAAACACAATTAGGTAAACTGATATCACTGTAAGCTGTTTCAGAGCAATCAAATTAGGCTCTTCTCAGAAAAGAGAATAGCTCACTCTCAAAGTGAAAAATCTAATTTAGAACTTATTACTCAGTTTACAATGTTCCTAACGGGTGCTGTCGTGATGGCCCATGCACCTCGCTAGTGTTCCAGAAAAGACCACTGTTCGAGGCCGTCTTCCATCTTACACTTCCGTAAGAGTTGATTTTCTAGCCACACCCACACCCTGCAAAGTCGTGGTGCTCTTCCAAAACTCTGTCCGCAGCTTAACGCCCAAGAAGACACGGACAGGCATACCTCGGAAAAATTGCAGGTTCGGTTCCAGAACCTCACAATCAAGTGATTCGAACGAATCTTTTGGTTTCCCAGTGCACATAAAAGTTACGTTTACACTATACTGTCAACTACTAGGTGTGCAACAATACCTAAAAACGCACATAAGCGGCTGCCTTCGGCTCAGGTCATGATCTCGGGGTCCTGGAATTGAGCCCCACGTCGGGCTCCCTGCTCAGCAGGGAGTCTGCTTCTCCCTCTCCCTCTGCCTCTCCCCCTGCTCATGCTCTCTCTGCATCTCTGTCTCAAATGAATAAATAAAATCTTTTAAAAAGAATGCTAGCCATCATCTGAGCTTTCAATGAGTCATAATCACTGATAACAGATCACCATAACAAATACAATAACGAAAAAGTTTAAAATGTGGCAAGAATTACCAAAATGTGACACAGAGACACATAGTGAGCAAATGCTGTTGGAAAACGTGTCACCAACAGTCTTGCTCAAGCAGGGCTGTCACAAACCTTCAATCTGCAAAACGTAAAAACAAACAAAAGGCAATCTCTGCAAAGCTCAGTAAAGCAAAGGGCAATAATACAACGTATGCCTAGAACGAACTTTCAGGGCAAGTGCTGACCTGCCCAGGCGCTATGTTCTCCACAGGCCACAACTATGCATAGTTTTCAACAAAGTGTGCTAGCGCGTCCCCTGCACATTTCTTTTTCCATCTGCAAATACTTCACGGCGAGTAGAGCATAAGTTATAAATCAAATGGGAACGTTTTGGTCCTCTCTATTCCCTGGACCAACCTATAGTAGTTTAACTTTTAGTGTGGAATGGAATTTTAAGTTAACAGTGAAACCATCTCTCTGGCCAACTCCCCCCCCCCAAAAAAAAACCCCCCAAAATCAAAAAAAAGCTGAGTGCATGTGCAAAATTATCAGAGACTAAATGAAATCGGTGAATGTACCCTTCAGTGCTCTCACAAAAAACACATTATTATCTCCTACCTACCCAGGGTCCCTGAGGTCCCACTTTAGGATTTTAGTGACACATGGCTCTGCTTGGCTTCCAACACTAAACAGGACTTCAAAATGGTTTTTTGATCCACTGGAGAATCATTTTGCTGCCGTCAGCACCACGCCAGCCATGCTCGGGGCGAAATGGTTGTAGGAAGGAAGGGCACAGAGCAAGGAGAACGGAAGAGCTTTGGAAAACTAAAGAAAAGTGTTCTAGCTTCACCTAAAGCCCTCCTTCTTTTCTCTCTGCTTCCTCTACAACCCTGGGTCCAATGGTCCACATACAGGATTTGAGAGTTCTTCCAGCTCTCACCATAGGCAATCACGACCCCAAGGCAGTTCTCAGGAACACCCTCTACACCCTTGCTACTCAAATGTGGTTCATGAACCAGCAGCATCAACATCAGCGGGGAGCTTGTGAAAAATGCAGACTCTCAGGCCCTACCCCAGACCTGCCAATCAGAATCTGCAGCTGAACAGGACCCCTGGTGATGCACATAACATCAGAGTTAGGGCAGACTAATAGTTTCATAAGCTTTTGTTTCTCTGAGGTCACATTTTTCCGAAAAAAATGTCACCAGAATGGTGGTGGGTTTTTTTTTTTTTTTTTTTTTTTAAGATTTTATTTACTTACTTGACAGAGAGCACAAGTAGGCAGAGCAGCAGGCAGAGAGGGAGGGAGAAGCAGGCTCCCCGCTGAGCACGGAGCCGGGCGCGGGGTTTGATCCCAGGACCCTGGGATCATGACCTGAGCCGAAGGCAGCCACTTAACCGACTAAGCCACCCAGGCGCCCCCAGAATGGTTTTTAAAAATGCAGAAAAATACCCATTGGACAGCTTTTCCCAGTTACCATTGGACCTCAAACACTGAATTTTTTTTTTTTATTGTGGTAAGATGTACAAAAGAACAAAATAATGTACCACTTTAACCATTTAAGTGTTCAGTTCAGTGGCATTAAAGCACATGGACATTGTCCTACAACCATCTCCACGGCCACCTTCAGAATGTTCCCAAACTGAAACTGTACCCATTAAACAGTAACTCTTCATTCTACCTCCCCCTGCCTCCCCGCACACTGATTTCTTCACATCCTTTAATAAATGGAGTTAAAAGTAGCCAATACCGGCGACTGGGTGGCTCAGATGGTTAAGCGTCTGCCTTCGGCTCAGGTCATGATCCCAGGGTCCTGGGATCGAGTCCCGCATCGGGCTCCCTGCTCCTTGGGAGCCTGCTTCTCCCTCTGCTTCTCTCTCTCTCTCTCTCTCTCTCTCTCTCTCTCTCTCTCTCCCCCCTCTGTCTCTCATGAATAAATAAATAAAAAATCTTTAAAAAAAAAAAAAAAAAAAGTAGCCAATACCTTGAAAAGTTACCACAGACAGGCTTGAGGACGACAAGGCCATGTTCTGTATCTTGGACCCTGATTCCTTCAAGAATCTGCCCCTGCCCAGTTCCAGAGTTGCTGTTCCTGTCCTGGGGACTGGAACCCGTCCAGGAACGTCTCCTAATCACCGGTGAGTACGTGGGCAGGTTCCACAGTGAGCTTGCGATGGGAGGAGAGAAGAGGTCAGGAAGGAAAGATGCTGGATTCTTGATCCAAGTCTGAATCCAATTCTTCCCATCTTGTGTCACCCTTCTTGCTTAGACCCTGTTAATTCCTACACACACCTCCGAGCTCATTATACTTGGGAATGACAGAGTGGACAACATAAGACCAAGTATTTGATGACCGACAGAAGATGAAAAGTGAAAGTTGAGAGTTGCTTTCACATTTAAGTGCATGTTATTCTGCTTTAGTTGTTTTGAAGCCCACAGTCTCTAAATACCGTCAGCAGGGAGCACATCTACTGGCCTGACCACCCCACTCACCCCCACTCACTGAGCTGTTCATTAGCTGGGACTGAAAATGGCTTCACGAGGCACACAGTTCAGACCTTGTGTCATCGACAGCAGCCCTAAAGGGCTGTAGTTGCCATGTTAGCCTCTGGCGAGCACGGTGTAGTTAGATGGGAACAGAAAGCATCTTAGAACCTCACGGACACCATGTCAAGCAAAATACGCCAACCACAAAAAAAAGGAAAAATACTGGGTGCGATCCTTCCTCTCACATGAAGTTTCTAAAGTAATCAAAGTCAGAGACAGAGGGTAGAAGGGTGGATGCCAAGAACTGGTGGGAGGAGAGATGGGGAATTGCTGGGTGGGTACAGAGTCTCAGTATTGCAAGATGAAAAAGTTCTAGAGCTCTCTTGCACAACAGTATGAAGATACTTAACGCTATTTAAGTATACACTTAAAAATGGTTACGCCTAATGTTATGTGTTTTTACCACAATTTTTTTTTTTTTTTAAAGAGGGGGGAAAAGTTAAAAAGAAAAAAGAATTGTCTTTGGGATTCCACTAACAATCTATTTTACAACACTTTCAGGAAGAGTTACATCAAGTCAGGTACACTGTTGAAATACGGTTTTCCTTTTTTTCTATCACCTTGAAAAGTATGTACAGAACCTAAGAGGAAGTGATTTCTCATCTGGGTCAAGTGGGAAGGGAGGACGGGCAGGATAATGGCAAGACAGACAAATGCTGACGAACCCGACACGGGAATGTACACACTTAAGCCTGACGAAAGTCACTTAGCCTGTCCTTAGTTTACAGATCATACTGCACAACCCGAGAATCTAATGAGAAGGAAACCAGGCTGGGCAGCAGTTCCAGCGTCCACACTGGCAATGACCATGAGACTCGTGATCTATCTGCCCCATTCCCCATCCCCCGCAACCGCCATCGACCAAACCCAGCTAGGTCTACACCACCAAACGCTCATCAACTACTCAAGACTCTCAGATGACAAAGAAACCGAGGAATTATAAGACAGCCCAGTAACATCACTGTTTATTAAGCCATGAAACGAGAAAGGTACCACCAAGTGGACTCTCTCTAAGAGGTTGATAACCACGTAGCCCACCTGCCTTAAACTACTTGACACTGACCCTGAAGGTTTTGTTCTCAACAAAACTTGCAATCCAGATTCAGAAACCGTGAGTTTTAAATACTGGCAAAGGACATCCTTCTCTCTGTAGGTCTTAAATTTTGCCAAGTGTCTCTGAAAAAGGGATCCATTTGTGATATTAAAATTAGTTTCCTTAATAAAATGGAGACACCAGCCTTCTTTTACAATCGCCCAATTATAACCAGTGAGCTAGTTTCTGGATTCATGTATTTGTTTTCACTGATACAGCTTTTAGGTTACACTAAAGAACAGGGAACCAGAAGCAGTGGATGATGCCCCCTACGGAAGGAACCTCTTCATTTGACCAAGAAGGTGGACAAGGAAGCTCAGCTGAGGTGGTGTAGCCCATCTTGTTCTTACAAGGAACCATCACTACCTACATTCCCACCGACAGACCCATAGTCCAACACTCTAGGAAATGGAAGAATTTTAAGGGAAAGTGGTAAGGAAACCAATATGCAAGTATCAATAATTGTGAAGTGTTTCTCAAATTGCTTGCACCCTATACGTCTGTTTCTTTGACGAGATTCCCAGGAACCAGCCAAGTGGAGCGCTTTTCTGTCTTGTCCTGGTTGGAACACTTTGTACGTTCCATCTGGAGAATTTTATTGCATCTCTCACACACTTGAGGTGTATGTTCTACATTCTTTTCAAGATGTGGTTTTCCCCACTTAGGAAAAGACGTCTGGGTATGGGGGGGGGGGCGCGGTTAGGGGGAGGCGAGCCCACATGTGCTCCTGGAGGACAACTTCCAGAAGCAGAACACAGATGTCGGGAAGCTGCAGACACGTGCTCACCTGACCATAGTCTGTCCGGAAGACCACGACGCCCTCTGCACAGGAATTGACAGTACTTGGAAAATGCTGGCCATTTTCTCTCA
This sequence comes from Callorhinus ursinus, assembly GCF_003265705.2. Classification (NCBI taxonomy): domain Eukaryota; kingdom Metazoa; phylum Chordata; class Mammalia; order Carnivora; family Otariidae; genus Callorhinus; species Callorhinus ursinus. The sequence continues at coordinate 79,705,122 of NW_027397065.1, read as the reverse complement.
GCCAGACCCGTGTCCCCTGTAAACAAAACAAAGAAGGTTTAACTAGGAGTCTGGGTTGCGTTTCGTGGCAAATCACCACTCTCAAAATCACTGACTACTACAGTCCTTTAAGAAAAAACAACAACTTTTTAAAAAAGCAAACATTTTTCTCAGACAAGAATGACTGCAGAAAGTGTGAGGCACAGCCTTCACCAGAGACAAGCATGACTGAGCGTCCCACCAGAGAACACGGAGAAGGGGGCGAGAAAATAGTAGGCCCTGTGTTGCTGAAATGCAAGTGGTTTATGTGGACGATCTCATTTCACTCACAAAGGCCCCTGAGACAGGCACTGTCACCACTCTACAGATGGGACACCTGAAGGCCTCAAGACAGAGCAACTTGCCCAGCATCACCAGAAAGAACGAACCTGACCCCAGGCAGCTGGGTTCCAGAAACGAGTTTAACCAGGTCGCTACCTTGTTCCCCCCATGGCACTGAAAACTCTTTGGGATCTGCTGGCTCCCCTCGTCCCAGCTCCAAGCCCTTGCCCATCTGGACGGCATTCAAACAGTCTGCTGACTTCCTACTGGTACCAAATCCATGTGTCAAATCAACTCTCCAAGAGAGGGACTCAAGTTTTAGGAAAGATCAGAACCCAATCCACCAGGGTGAAGTTTGCTAGGATTCCACCAAAACACCCAACGCACTCCAGTGTTCAGAACTGCAGCTCAAGACAGAAACTTCCAGATCCTATTGTTTTCACCCGGGGCCTATTTTTTGGCGTTGATTTTATTTCCATTTTTTATGTCCCTACTGGACAAATGAAACAAGCATAGTATTTACCTTTCCAACGATGAATTTCCTCTTCCTCTGATTTCACAACATGAAAAACACTCGTTTCCAAGAACAAGTGATCCAAGTGATAAAAGTTTGAAGAAATCACTGGGTGTTACTGGTCAAATTATAAAGAATTATCTGTATGATGTATGCCCGCGTGACGGAACGTAACACTAAACTTAAATTTCTCAAGTTATTACTAATTTGCTCAATTTCATCAATCCCAACAAAAATGACACTAACCAAGGACATCCTTACGATGCAGTGTGTTCATGTGGAAATACTATACCTAAGTTATCACTTGAAATGGCACTTACATGGAACTTTTTCTAGAACTTTCAACCTCATTTTATTGGGCTACTTAATTTGTTTTGATTTCAAAAGTTAAGTGAAATATTTAAAATGTATTGGTTATAGTATATTCAACTTGCCATTTAAGGGGCTACTACTAGTCTCTTAACACAGAGTTGGCAGGGGATAAATAATATAGAAGTAAACTCATCACTTTATGCTACTTTATATTTTATTTTATTTTATTTTATTTTTTGAGAGAGAGAGAGCACTGGGGGGAGAGGGGCAAAGGGAGAGGGAGAGACAGAATCTTAAGCAGGCTCCACACCCAGCACGTAGCCCAATGCAGGGCTCCATCTCACAACCCTGAGATCATGACCCAAGCTGAAATCAAGAGTCGTACACTTAACCGACTGAGCCACCTGGGCACCCGCACGTTATGCTACCTTAAATTATGTTTATCAGTAGCAAAAATAGTAGCTAACTTCCAGTAATGGAGTGCCCATGATGTGTCACGGTCAAGTGCTAAGAGCCTCAAGGACACTGGATTTAATACTAACCCTCAATAAGCTAGGAATCCCGCCTCCAGGAGGAAACTGAAGCTCAGAGCCCAAGTCAGCTTCCCATCACACAGCTGATCCCTCCAATTCCTGACCCCATGCTCTTTCCACACATCATACTATTTGTCTCCTTAAAGTAATTCATAAATTAAATGAATGAAACAATGCACAATCAAAATATAACAACACAGGGGTGCCTGGGTGGCTCAGTTGTTAAGCGTCTGCCTTCGGCTCAGGTCATGATCTCAGGGCCCTGGGATCGAGTCCTGCATCGGGCTCCCTGCTCAGCAGGAAGCCTGCTTCTCCCTCTTCCTGCCACTCCCCCTGCTTGTGCATGCGCTGTCAAATAAAAAAAAATAAAATCTTTAAAAATATATATAACACAGAAGTCACTTTAAGTGGCCAGTTATCTCACACACAACCACCTGTTCTCTTTTACCCTGCCAGGAGGGAAAATTTAAGAAGATACAAAAATCTGACTTGGGGCCCTTGGCTGGCTCAGTCGGTACAGCAGGCGACACTTGATGTCGGGTTGTAAATTTGAGTCCCACGTAGGGTGTAGAGATTATTTAAAAATTACGAAAAATAAAAAATAAAAAAAAAATCTGACTTAAAAATTACTCCCTTGGTGCCAATGATGACCTTGTTTACACCAGCCAAGAGCTAGAACTTTTGCTGTCACCACCCCTACTCGGCATTCCAAGTCACCCCTGAGTCTGGTCAAAGTATTTGGGGCCAGCTCTCCTGTTCCCTGTGACTGGCTCTCCCAGCATGGGCTGTTACAACCCTACGGAAGCCCTCCCCACCGGCATTCCCTTTCTCCTTATTATGCAGCTTTTAAGGTATTAACTCTGTACTTCAACCTTCCCTCCAAAGAGGGGCTGAAATCCTCCACCATCATATACAGCAACAACAGTGAATATGAACTAGTTCTCTTTAAATCCAGAAGCCTGCCTTATTTAAAGGACACCCAGAACATCAACAGGGGTGAGTTCCCATCTCTGCAGGAGTCACTCCCGTCCCTCTGACAGGTGGTTCTGCCTGAAACACAGGTAACACCAAGAATTTGCCTGTCAGTCCTGATTTATTTAGCAAACAGCTGCTGCCAAAAACAACGTTCACTTCCGCCATCCTCTAAGACTGTTCTCTTGCATATCACTCCACACCAAAACTACATTATCTGTAATGATCTAGAAAAGGACTTCCAAGTGCCTGAACTACTTTTTTTATGTAAGTGATCTCTACACCCCACGTGGGGCTTGAACTGAGGACCCTGAGATCGAGCCGCATGCTCTACTAAGACAGCCAGGTGCCCCATTTCTACCCTCTTTAATTTACACACCGGAGACTACAACATTTTAAAGCTCTGAAATACCTACACACATTCAAATGGAAACTTTCAAAGTTCTATAAGGTGAGAACTTTTACGCATCAGGTAAAGTCATGAAACAATTCACAGTCTCCTGTCTCCTCAGTCTGAAGTCCAAAGCACTGTTTGCTATGACCATCACCTGTACCGTGTAAATCAAAATGGATTTCATGTGTTTCCCATTTATTAAAAGCGTCTTAAGAATCAAATATTTTATTATGAAACACTGCTGAATTAATATAAATTGTCACGAGGATTAACATAAATCTCTCCTGACTTCCAGAAGCTACACAGCTCACAGTTTCTTTCCCTTGAGTTGTGTTGTGGTAATTTTTACCTCCTGTGAAGGTACTATAAAGCCCTTTGTTGACACAGTCCTACACAATCAAACACACGGTTCAACTTCCTTAGTCCAAAGGTCTTTTTCAATAGGTGCGAAGAGCTGCTGATAAGGGAGATCTAGGAAATCCGCCTGGACTGCAAACCTCAAGCCCACTGGCCAGCTCCACGAGGCCTACAGTAGCTGTCTTCCACAGGTAGGAAGGGAAACGCATTCAAAACACTCCCTTTGTTCCTTGAAAAGGCTTAAACTGGCAATTTTCATGAAACCGGAACTACAGAGTAAAACTAAAGTGGATATTTTTACATAGATTGTTCTTGGAGTTTCTGAGCCCCCAAATGTTCTGCCTCCATTCTATTCGAATAGAACACATATGTCCAGGTCCAGGAAAGAGGCCACCCACAAGGCATTTGAAAATGAAGTCACAAGCAGACATTTACCAGATCATCCAAGTTTGTGTGGGGAAGAAAAATTTGCCCACCATATGCAAGCCATTATATTCTGTCATTGTTAAATAAGGCTGATAATTTAATGCACAATACAGGCAAACTAGCATATGGAGAAAGCTCACAATTTGAGTTAAAAACGTCTTTATAAGTTTGATCATAAAATACAGTTTATTAAAACTTGGGTAAGTTTTCATCCTAATCTCTGGGATGGATATGTGTGAAATTTAACAGCTAAAAATTTTTCTGCACGTAATCACCAGTAACATTTTTACAATACAAAGCACTTGCACAAAAGCTCCCATTCTCCTTTGATCTGGAGCAATCCTGTAAGATGGGATGGTATTACTTGCCTCCCTATCTCCAAAAATGAGGTTCATAGAGGTTCCACTTTCCATTACCAACAAATGATTTCCTGGATAGAATAATAAAAAAAAAAAATACTGACTGTACCAAGTGTTGGTGAGGATGTAAAATGGTACATCCGCTTTAGAAAACAGTTTGGCAGTTTCTTAAAAAGCTAAACACAATCTAACATAGGTTCCCATAATTCAACGCCTAGAGATCTACCGCCTTAAAAGAAATGTTTCAAAAAGTCTTGCATGCAGGGATGCCTGCGTGGCTCAGTGAGTTAAGCTTCTGCCTTGAATTCAGGTCATGATCTCAGGGTCCTGGGATCGCTCCCTGTTCAGTGGGGAGTCTGCTTCTCCCTTGGGCCACTGTGCCCATCCCTGGTCATGCTTGCTGTCCCTAACAAATAAAATCTTAAAAAAAAAAAAAAAAAGTCTTGCATGCAAATACTTGGAGCCACATCATGAATAGCAAAATACTAAAAATCATTCAAATGACCATTAACTGGTATAGAGACAAACAAAATGTAATAAATCCATACAATGGAACTCTTCCAAATCATTAAAAAAAAAAAAAGCTGATTTCCAAACCTACATACTTCTCAATTGTACACACGCATATTCTTAACCATTCTGTAATGGGAAAAACCCAATCGTGTCTCTATAACTGGGCAATGAGAGAACAAGAAACATACACAGACGCACACACACACCCACAAGCATTCAGAGCTGAGTGAGAACTCTGAAGATCTGTGTTGAATTCAAGTCCCTGCTCTCCACTAATGTCAACGAGGGGCTGAGAGACCACACGGGAGACTTGCCCAAACTAATCGAAAGATGAGACTATGGTAGATTGTATCATTGTCTCACGGTGCTTAATTATTAGCCACTCACCCTGGAAGATAATCATAAATCCCCAGCCCATTGCTGACTTGCGGTGCCTCCTCCCTGGGCAAGGAATTTTATCTGGCTCTTTCCCACCACCATGGCAACATGAAGCAGCCTGCAATTTTTACCTCCTGGCCCTCTATACAAAATGTTTGCTGATCCCTACTTGAAGGTTAAGAAGATAAAATCACCAGCATAGATTTCAATCTACTGTTAAAAAGTACTGCATTTCCCTTCTGATTTTAAAAATGATTTTCTCTTTTGAACTCTGGCTGAAAAAAAAAATTTAAGTTTAAAAATAAGGTAGGGAAACAACCCTAAAAAGAGATAATGATGATGAGCTTTAAATACCATGCTGTGTGGCATGTTCTAATTACAGATTCACAGAAAAGAGAACATTCTTTACTCAAACACACAACTCAGTCTCAGTGCCAGAACAGCACCACACCTAACTTTTCTTACTTGGCCCGTGTTAATAAGCACCACGGTTCAGGATTCTCTAACGACCTACATGACAAAGTCACAATTTGTTTGAAACGTGATTTTTTTTTTTTAAAAGACAAAGGGATCAAACCATTCTGTAATGGCTAAATTAATAGGACTATTTAAATCTATAGTAGGGGCGCCTGGCTGCCTCAGCTGGTAAAGCATGCGACTCTTGATCTCAGGGTCTTGAGTTCAAGCCCCACAACAGCTACAAAGCTCAGTTAAACAAAAAAAAAAAAAAAAGAAAAGAAAAGAAAGAAAGAAAAGAAAAAAACATTAAGATTAATTAAATCTGTAATAAACTCAGCAGCCAAAGGATTTTGTCTGCAATGACTTCTAACCTGGCATCTTTTAAGATATCTAACACCGAAGGCTGCAGGGGCAAGGTCTGGGGGACCACGTTCCTGACCCTATCGAATTCCAGAAACTGGATGTGGATATTACAGTACCAAGGATTTAAATAGCACTTTTCCTCCATTTTTTTAAATCAAGTTATAATTGACAAATAACATTATATTAGTGTCAGGTGTACATGATTCAACATTTGCATATGTTGTGAAACGATCACCACAGTAAGTCTAGTTAATACCTGTCAGCACACACAGTTACAATTGTTTTTCTCGTGACGAGAACTTTTAAGATCTCCTCTCTTAGCAACTTTCAAATATACAATAGGATATTATTAACGATGGTCACCATGCTGCACATGACATTCCCAGGACTTATTTGTAACTGGAAGTTTGTACCTTTTGACCCCCTTTACCTACTTCTCCCATCTCCTCTCCCCACACCCCACAAACCACTGATCTGTTCTCTGTGTAAGTTCTTTTGTTTTCTGGGGGGTTGGGGAGGTTAGCTTCCACATATAAATGAGATCTCTCCTGTTTTATAGTCCTTTTTTTTTTTCTGTTGGAAGTACCTTTTCAACATATTTTTTTTCCTAATCCTTATTATTCAAATCCACCTTAAAATAAGACAATGGCTTTTACAACACACAAAATCCTAAAGCTGGTTTCTCAACATGGTATTAGTGACATTTCGGTCAAGGTAATTATTTATTGGGGGTGAGGGGACGGTCCTAGTTGAGAACCACAGAGCGAGAGCGATACAAAGTTCTAGAGCCACGGCCAAATTAGAGTTTCCAAAACCACTCATTGTCGGTGACCTCCTCAACAGAAAGCAGACTCCATTGTTTAAGTTCTAGGAACTTCCACAACTTCCCAGAGTCCAATCGGCCCAGGTACAGCATACCTGGGGCAGATCTAATTTCTGGGGACATCAAACCAGGTGCATACAGAAGGGAGGGGGTGGCTATAGGATTCAAAATGGCGAACAAGGAGAAAGGTCAAGGAGGCAGGCAGTTTGATGGTGGTGCGAGAGGGACTCTCTCCTTTTCCTCCCTCTGTACAGTCTGTTTTGTTTTTAATGTGAATCAGAACAGACGTTTCATGTTTTTACACAGATGACTGAACGGGACAGACAAAACCTGTCCATGGTGCTCTTAGCCCTCGGGAGCTATTTCAACCCCTCATCGCTCGCAAACGCCCAACACAAAACTTGTCAGAAGTTTGAAAATGGTGCACACAAGAATAGAGAGGGGGCCAGAAGCCCATGTACAAAGTGAGTGTGAAAACTGCAGCAAGACCACAAGCAGTGGGGGACAAAGGACTGCTGCTGGGGACAGACCCAGCAGATTTTTCCCCAGAAACGAACAGGGAAGGCGAAACCCAAGACTTCTCCCCCCGCCAGGGATAGCCACCCCTCAGGAGGAGCCCTGGAACATAGTGAAGGGTCAGGGGACCATGGACTCCCAGCATCCCCACACCAGTGGGTGGTCTTTCCATCCCCTGGCCACACACCATGCAGAGTGTGGGGTCCACAAGGCTGAGTGATCTCAGGCTCATTTCCTCACCTCATGACGGCAGGGCGTTAGACCTGAGGCTGGCAAGCATTTCTCAACCACTGTATCAGATTCCAAAGAGGAACGCTTCAACCAGGCCCGGGGCTCCTTAGACTCTCAAGGGACCCTGGGTGGTTTTAGGCTCAGGTCTCAAAGGATGCAGAATTCAACTGGATGCTGAGGCCAGAGCTCCCCCGACCTGCACCAGCCACAGAGGAGGGAAAGTTCAAGAGAGAAACTGCAAGCCTACATCCCGTGATGATGGAAATGTGTGGCTCGAAGACCCCCAATTTGTACCATTTTACTGTTGGTTGTGGAACAGTGATGCCTTTTGTTCTCTGTATAGGCAAACCCAGCAACTGTCCTTGGCCCATCAGGGCTGATGCCACCATTAGATTCCAGAGGAAAACGTGTTGCGGACATTCTGCTCCAAACTCGCAGACATAATCGCCCCCATCCTAAGACAATGCCAGAAGTGTTAGATAACTCCTTAGACAGGCCTCTAGAATCCTTGATGGTATTGTTGAAATACTATATGTTTTTATAAGAAATGCATTCCAGCTATTTGTAGCTACAGTAGATTTGTACCTTTCAGCTAGGTCATCCCATCTTCGCTAACATCATTTCCTGGCCTCGCCTGTGAGCCTAAGGACCATCTATGGTGCTATTTTCACAGGTAGACATGTAGCATCCCCAACAATTCAAACACACCTAAAAACCAGTATGGCCGCAAACGGAGGCCTGTCTGCATTCATTATATAAAGGTCACAGACTACTCGTTCCAGGTCTTTGGATAACTCCTTAGGACCCCATCCTCCCCTCCCCCAACGCTGCTGCCAAGAAGGATCATGAGGCACTCACATTTTTCCTGTTGTCCTGCCCAGAGGGTCAAACTCTGTTACCACTATCAGCTACTTGGAAGGGCAGCTTCCATGCAGAGGAGGACATGAAAAGTATATGAATTGTAGGAGGTAGAAAGGGAGAAAAAGAAGAAAGAAAATGGGAAAAGGCATCATCAGCCAGAAACTAACCTTTGCTCACTGGCAAAGATACAAAGACTCATTGGCATCTCCCACTCCCAAAAATCAAAATCAAACAAACTATGCTAGGTGGCGAGATGCCTAAATTATGACCATGTGATGCTGTAAAGAGTTTATTTCATGGCTGTGGGGTCCAACTTGCCAACTGATTCAGTCCTGGTTTTATATTCTAATTTTTTTTCCACCTTCTTCACAATCCCTTGAAACAGCTTTTTACTTACTCTTATAAAATACAGTGACTAGAAATAATCCCAGAAAGAATATTGAAAGAAATAAGACATCCCCAAGTTGCTGAGATCATCTCAAACACTGAGAATCCAAGGAACAAAAATCAAACTAGTCCATCTATTAGTTAACCAATCATCACATAGTGAATACCTATGTGCTGAAAAGAGAACAAACTAGGGCTAAAGAACCAGTCAACACACCTGAAATTCATCCATCCATTTTTAAGTCACTTCCCCCAGGAGGCCATCCATCCGTCCACCTACTCACCCACCAGCCCATTCCTCCTACAAATATCTTTTGAGTCCCCTATTTTGCACCAGGCACTATGAAAGATTCAACAGGATACAAAATTGTCACTGCTCTAAAGAGCTTACAATATATCCAAGCTAAAGTACCCCTTTTCTAATACCTTCCCCATCTACTCTCTTCCAAAGGAAATAATTATGAAACATAAGGAGATCAAGACAAGAAAGACAAGTAGGTAAATGGAAGAAAGGACATACAGATTTTATAAAATGAATAAAACTGTTCTGATGCTAAGACTCTCAAAAACCAGTGAGAAATCCTGAGGAACTTAAAACGGCATTCCTTTCTTCCTTTTAGTGGAAACAGTAGGATATAGAACAGAAGGGGCAATAAAAGACCATCACAAGATGTTTGCACTCTTCATGGAACATAACACCAGATATCCTTCACCTCTTATTTCCTATCGTTTATTGTTCTTTCCTGTTCTTGACCAGAATTTTTCCAAAACAAAAACAAACAAACAAAAAATAAACCTACAAATAAAAACTGATAGTGGCCAGAACAGGATTTCATTAAGATTATCTTATCTGTTTTTAGGGGAAAACAAAACAAAACAAATTTACTTGGAACAGGAGTTTATCATTACTTCCTAAAAATGAATGAACCAAGAACACAATAGGAAGTAAATAAACTTAAAACAGCTATTTCTCACTTCTGTGGCATACACACTAATTTCTTTGCAGAATTTTATTAAATTTCAAAAGCAGTTGATGTTTTTCATAAAATCATAGTTCCTGGATTAAAAGGTGCTTAAAAATAATCTAGTCCAATCAAAAAGTCAGATTACATGTTGGCGAGAATGTGGAGAAACTAGGACCTGCATACACTGTTGGTCAGAAGGTACAACTGCACAGATGCCCTGGAAAACAGTCCAGCATTTCCTCAAAAGAGTAAACATAACATCACCGGATGATCCAGGAATTCCGTCTTAGGTATCTACCCAAGAGAAATGAAAATATATGTCCACAATGTCCACACATCAAAACTTGTATATGAATGTTCATAGCAGCAGTATTCACAACAGCCCCAAAGTGGAAATAACCCTCATAGTCCATCAGCTGATAAAGAGATTCTTCTAAAATGTGGTACATTCACATGATGGAATATTACTCAGTGATTAAAAAAAGGATGAAGAACTGATACACATTACAACATGGGTGGGACTTGAAAACATTATGCTAAGTGGAAGAAGCCACAAAGGACCACGTATTGTCTGATTCCATTTTTATGAAATGTCCCAAAGGTAAATCCATGGACAGAAAGCAGACTGATGGTTGCCTAAGGCTGAGTGTAGGCAGTGACTGCTAATAGGTGTAGGGTGTTTTGTTTTTTTTTTTGGAGTGATGAAAACCTTCTAGAATCACATAGTGATCGTTGCACAACCATTAGGCTATACTCATATTAATATGTACTAATATACGAGTACTAGTATTAGTGAATATACAAAAAAACCAATGAATTGCATACTTCAAAAGGGTGGATTTTAGGATATGTGAATTACATTGCAAATAACAAAAGAGGAGAGGAAGAGAGACCAACAAGAAGTAAGAGACAGACTCACCTCTGACTTCATTCCCTCCCTGGATCCCGGTATCTCACGGGCCATTGTCATCCCTGACCTCCCTTATTCCATACATCAAGAAAGTCCTCTTTTCAGTTTACACTGCTTTTCATGGAGTCCCCATGGTCCACAAACAAAGACGTATCAGTTATTATTTTTGTAACACACAAATGTCATGACTTTCAGAAGACATCCAGAAAGCAATTGCAAATGACCACAGCTAGTTTTTATATGCTTTTCCTAGAACACTGAAACCACAGTCATTTCAGTGCTTTGACTATCTGATGTAGGATAGGATTTCCATCCTTTGTATTACAGAAGGCAAGAATGGGTTAGTTTTGTGCCCTTCAATCTCCAGCACCTAGAACAGGGCCAGACACCCTAGAGGAGGGCTGAGAATTGATTAATTCACTCTCAGTCGCAAACCCCGCCCCGGGGCTCTGCTCCATGCGCAGTAAATGCACAGTAGCATCTCCAAGAACCGTGCTGCTCACAGAGGGAGGAGCCACCAAGGGTTACAGGAGGGGGTCTTAGAGACCGCACTGGACACTCCCCTTGAAGGTGTGGACTCCTGTCAATGCTCTGAGAGCTCTCTGCACAAAATGACGGGCCACGTGGCTTGCCTGTTGTACGAGCACCAAGAATCACATGAGATGGCAGGAGCGGGCTCAGCCAAGGGCTCCAAAGCCGCAGGGCTCTCCGACACAGCGTGGCTGTACCTACATCTGGGGTCTTGCTGCAGGCACCTTTGGTCACGTCCAGGATGGCTGTTAGCCATCTACTGCTTTAACAGCTCTCCTCTGAATGCCTTGCTGGAGAATCTAAGAACGTACAGGCCTAGTTCAACTCACCCCGTGAACAAACATTTTCTCCAAAACTGCAACTGTGGATGCTTTTCTGTTGGGAGGGATTTAAAAATAACTTCTAGGGGGCGCCTGGGTGGCTCAGTCATTAAGCATCTGCCTTCTGCTCAGGTCATGGTCCCAGGGCCCTGGGATGGAGCCCCGCATCGGGCTCCCTGCTCCGCGGGAAGCCTGCTTCTCCCTCTCCCACTCCCCCTGCTTGTGTTCCTCTCTCGGTGTCTCTCTCCCTGTCAAATAAATAAATAAAATCTTTAAAAAGAAAAAATAACTTCTAAATACAAGCTACACCCACCAGGAAAGTTGATGGGGGGGGGGGCTGAAGAGGACAGGAACATTTCTAAATCACGTAAATGCCTGTGTTTGTTCTGAGATTTTATCTAAAATAAAAGGCGTGAGGACATGGGAGCACCTGGAACGTGACACGCCCAACAGGCTGTGCAATGTAGTGGCGCTTGTGGTTTCTGCTGTTGTTTTAAATACACTTAATTTCAGGCTACTTTTAGATTTTACAGAGAAGTTGCAAAGATAATAGGAGTCCCCATACGTGCCTCACCCAGGCCCCCGCCATTGCTGACCTCTCACACAGTGAGGGCACGTCTGTCACAATTAAGGATCTTCAAATCAAGCTCCACACTTCATTATTCCACCAGTTTTCCCCTCATGTCCTTTTTCTGTCCCAGAATCCCATCCGTGACATTCTAGCTAGCTGTCATGCCTCCTTAGGTGTTTTCCTGGTGTGGGACAGTCTCTTGGACTTCCCTTGTTTAATGGCCTTGACAGCTTTGAGGCGTACAAGTCAGGTTTGTAGAATGCTCCTTGGTTGCGGGTTCCTCTCAGGGTTGGACTGGAGTGTCGTGGTTTCCAGCGATGGCTCAGTCCAGGGAGTCAAGCTGCTTGAATGGGAATCCTGGCTTCACTGCAGCTGAGCCATGCGGCTTGGGACCAATGAACCTCCATGGGTCTCCGTTTCCCCATCTACAGAAGAGATAGAAAGACTACCTACCCCCAGGTTTCTGTGAGGATTAAACTGGCTGATAATGAAGGTGAGCACATCATCAGGAACTCCCCACGGAGGGCAGAAGTGGCCACCGACTGAGTGAGCAATAAAGATGCTGTGCCAGAGACACAGTCCAAAGATTAGCGACAGACAAACCTTACTTCCAGAGGCTTGCAGTCCAGGGGGGAGAGAGTTGAAAAGATAACAGGAGCTTGATGCCACAAGGACCCACCTGGGGAGACATACACAGAGCCTGCACCTGGGGTGTCGACAAAGGAAGCAGGCCTCACACAAGGGATGAGCTGGACGGACTCCCCTCGGGCAGGTAGAAACCATGCTGAAAGGTCAATTTTCTGCAAATTAGCCAAGTGCCAGTGTAGGCTAAGCTAAAATGTAAAGTGGCTTACCCGCTCTACTTAATCACCGCCCATTAACTGTTAACTGCTCCGCACAACTGAACAAAGAAGGCATTCACCTTTGTCCCGGCCAAGAAAAAAAAAAAAAAAAAATCTCAGACTCTCCCAACGGAGCTCTAGAAACCACGAAGGACTAAAACTGCCTCCCCACTTAGCAATAAAACCTAGGCCAAATTACATTGTTTTACAACGCAACAAACTCTTTTCCAACTGTGTTCTTATAAAAACAAGAAACAAAACAATACAGCGGCCAAGTCACTTGGAAGTATCAACTTTAGTCCCTCTCAGTTCAAGAGATTTGGTCACTCAAAACCTGGATACTCTCAGGATCTCCTTGAGCAGAATCAACAGGCGGGCAGAAACTGGGGCAGGGCGGGGCGGAGGGGGGCTGCAGTTAAGACCCCACTGGGGTGGATGCGGACACTAAGCAGGGCCTAGGTGGGCTAAAGTCTGGGGCCTGCCAAACAAATCTGGCCAGGTCCCCTCGGGGCAGGCAACACAAAGCTCTCAGTCCTGAAGCTCAAGGAAAGTTCCTCTCCGTTCCTCCTAGCTCCTTGTCAGCTTCTCTCCCGCTCCTGGATGCCAGGCCCTGTGTAGACCAAAGTGGCCCTGGTCTAAACTGAAGGCCCTCTCCTCCCCTTCCCATTCCCAGGCAGCCTCCACCGACCAGGGGTGAGAACAGGCTCACTCCGGCAAAGGAGCAGCTTCCCAGCAGGAGACCCGAGGACATCTCCCAGGAATGGAGTTCAGCTACCCCGTTGTCCCACTGCATCCTTCCCAAGCCTCTGCAGCTACCAGGTAAGCCCCACTCCCCCAATTACCTCACTCAGGAAAAAGCCTGACTCATGGCTGGAAGCAAGGGCATGCATGCAATAAAACCCCTCAGTGGTGAACCGCCAGCAGAGGGCCTCCTCTTATAAAACAGAGCGGGACGGGAAGGAGGGTTAAGCAAGGTCGCCAAGACCCCCCCCAGCCCAGCTCCCAGACTCTCCTCTTGCAGTCCTCCTGGCCCGGCAGCTCTGCTCTGCAGAATGGAGCCCATTCTCCGCTCCACCGGCCCATGAAGGCAGGCAATGGCAGGCGGGAAAGCAGCTCATGAACGAGATGGCACAAACACCAGTGGCCAAGAGAACTTCTAATAAACTCTCAGGACACAGAAAACAGAGTAGAGGGGAGGCTCTCATCCCTGCCGTGCTGCAGAAGCAAACACCAGGGGAGCTTGTAAATCTGGACAGCGCCCCGGGACCAGCTCCACATGTGCGCAACTGGAATCCTTGGAGGCCCCACCATGATTCTGGGCCCAGTGGGGTGGGGGAAGCGCTCCTTCACTGTGCCAGTCCTCGGCGGGATGAGGCCTTCTGGGTGCTTGCCCAAACGAAGGAGGGCTCCTTCCCTTCCCTCCCCGCTCCCAAGTTCACCAATTCCCTGAGTTTCAAATCTGGTCTGAACTCCTTGGTGCTCTCTTTGGAACGCCCCATGAAGTAAAACATCAGCTTCGAAGAGCACTGGGTTTCAAACCACTAATCCAAAGAGCTGCCCGGAGAGGGGAAAAGCATTAGGTCCAAGCAAAGTCAGGAAGGAAGGGGGGGGGGGAAGAAGGAAAGAAGTTAGTGAACATAAATATCCTGTCCAGAAATCGGATGCACTGCTCCTGAATAATTTACTACACAACGCTGGCCTACACCCCTGCAGGAATTATTTACTCAATCATTAATGCTCACGGCAATCCAAGTGTTTGTGTGGAAATTGGCTGAAAGTCATTTTTTTTTAAAACTGGTCACTTAAAAGTTATTTTAGAAGCTGCCACAAGACTGTACCTATAACACAGCTGGCTTGCGGAACATCACCTAAAAAAAATGTCCTTTATCAGCGTTATTTAGGGAGTCCACGATACCACCACAAATACTCTTATATCATCATATCCAAGACATATGCAAAGTGCCCCACTGGTGCATGAAACCAGCTTTCCTCAATAAATCCTGCAAATCTGTGGTTAAGCCCACAGCTCAACTTTTCACATGGCAATAAATCTTCCTTACAGACTTCTACAGAATGCCCATGTGCTGCCCTCTCTTGTGAACACCAGGCAAACTGGAAGGCATCTTAGGGGGCACAATCCAAACGTCTTTGTTCCCCAGAAAAATGCCACAGACGTTGGTCAACAGACCCTGGAAATCTAGAGAAACCACCACTCATCTCCACTGCCCCAATTTCCAGGCGAGACGGAGCCAGCAGTCCGTGGCGACATCCCGGCATTGGCTACAAGACCTAGCAACATTTAGAGGGGCAGACACAAACAGGTTCAAACCCCCTCACTCGACAGAAAAAGCTCCCAAGAGAGGTTTAAGTTTAAAAATCCCAGTGGAGGGCACCTGGGTGGCTAAGTTGTTAAGCGTCTGCCTTCGGCTCAGGTCATGTTCCTGCCAGGGTCCTGGGATCGAGCCCAGCATCGGGCTCCTGGCTCAGCGGGGAGTCTGCTTCTCCCTCTCCCTCTGCTGCTCCCCCTGCTTGTGCTCTCCCACGCATGCGCTCTAATAAATAAAATCTTAAAATAAATAAATAAATAAGAACCCCAGTGGTTCACAGAAAACTAGCAAGGACAAAACGGCCGAAGTGGCCGACACAGTAGTCAGATCAATCATGGGCAACCCACCCAATGCCATTAGGCATTTGAAGAGTGTCACTAAAACTCTGCAGACCCCACTCATTTCAAGAACTCCTTGAGCTCTTCTAAGAAAGAGCTGACCAACAAGTATGTGTGCCCTCTTGCTGTCATCAATCACAGGCTGGGAGATAAGCAGATTCTTCCAAGCAGAACTTGCCTGCAGGCAGCCCAGGCCTGGAGCCGCCTGAGCAAAGCACAAAGGAAGTTGCACGTCTCTCCTTGGGCTAAGAGCTGCAGGAATTATCACAAGCAGCTCAAAGGGCCCCAGAGATAAAACTTTCAGGAGCTCCCTGCTGCCTGGTTAGCTTTTTCCGAGCCTGTCTTGCCTCCTGTCTTCCTCGTGCCCTCTCAAATAAATACAATCTTTAAAAAAAATTTAAAAAATGAAAATAAAGTGCCGGACAACACAGATCTAGAATCTAGAGATGTCATTTTGGGAGCTCAGATGGTGGTGTGTATACAAAGACAAGGTCTTCTTTTCTTCTGCTTTTTCTCATTTTAGGGAGCATACATACAGATGTTCCCCAGTGACGACTGGCAAAGGTATGCAGGAATCCTTGTCATGTTACTGGTCCAACCGAACCTACCTTAGCAAAACACTACCTGGAGAGAGAGAGGCTGAGCGGTCTTTTTCTTTACTTCTGAATAAGAGTGTAAGAAATTAAAATTGCTCTAAGAATGTTAAGTCTACATGCCCAGTGTATGATTAAAATAGTTCTGGGGAACTTGGTACATAAATTGCCCTGTGACTTTTTTTTTTTTTTTTTTTAACCAAAGGGATGGAAGGGAAACTTACCTGTTTACTGTAACACAAAACTCTACAGCAATTTCAAAGGCGATGTTTTCTAAATTCTTGAACTCTTAATTACACATGTCGACTCATTATCTGAGTTACTGGGGGTTTGGAGTTAAAACAAATAAAGCTAGACAATTAATTCTACATCAAGCAGTAGAAAGGATGTGCTTTCACCCAAAACTGCCCTCTCCTCCTTCCATGACCAGATATTTTTAATATAATAAGACGAGAGAGTCTTGTAGAGGTAATGAGCACTGCGTAAGGCAAATGCAGTTAACTGGGGTTCCCATGAGCTACAGGTTAGAAGTGTAATGAACTTGAGCAACAGTAAAAGCTAGCCGGGAGCCTGGTATATAGGGAGGATCTAAAGACAGACTGCAGAAAAACTTGTAAATTTGCCTCAGTACCCAGCAGGGAGGTGAGCAGCTCTGAGAGGCAAACTGGCTTTTGAACACATGGAACAAAGGCCCACCTAGGCCATCTGTTCTCACCACCTTCCCATGCCCAGGCCCTACCCTAGTCCCCACAGCCAGCCCTGTCCCTATTTAATCTACGTGCTACTGAGAAGCCAGAGTGATCCTTGCAAACACAAATCCCTTCCCTGCTTAAAGCCTTTTTCATTTGGACAAAATCCGTCCCAAGGCCTAAGGACTGCGTGCATCTGGCCCCTGCCTCCCCTCCAACCTCCCCGAGACTGTCCTCAGATCTCAGCCAGGCTGAGCTCAGCACCCAGCCTGTCCTGAGTCCTTCCCGGCGGCTCTGCCAATAATACCAGTGCACCCTTTTAGCCTGGCCATCAACACTGCCCACTGTGGAAGGGCCTGGCCCGCCTCCCCAGCTCAGCCACCTCTGCTCCCCGCACTTCTGTCCACTGATGGAGAAATCAGGACAGGCAGAGCTCAGGAGATACTGTGGGTTTGGTTCCAGACCACCACAATAAAGAGTATTGTAGTAAAGCAAGTCAAATGAATTTTTTTGCTTTCCCAGTGCATATAAAAGTTGTTTACACTACACTCTAGTCTGTTGACTGTGCGATGTCTAAAAAAAGCAATGTATATAACTTAAAAACACTTTATTGCTGGGGTGCCTGGCTGGCTCAGTCCATAGAGCATGTGACTCTCGATCTTGGGGTGGTAACAAGCCCCACATTGGACAAGGAGCCTACCTAAAGATAAAATAAAAATACTTTATTGCTAAAAAAGAAAAAAAAAAAATGCTAACCATCACCTGAGCTTATAGCAAGTCATCATCATGGTCACAGATCACCCAACAAGCATAATAATATTAGAAAAAGTTTGAAATGCTTCGAGAAGTACACAAAATGGGACAGAGACACAGAGTGAGCAAATGCTGTTAGAAAAATGGCGCGAACAGATTTGCTCGACACAGGGTTGCCACAAAACTTCAATCTGTTAAAAAAAAAAAAAAACAAAAAACGCAGTATCTGCAAAGTGCAATAAAGCAAGGTATACTCATATATAAGTAACTTGTGCGATGCTGGGCCTGCTTAGCAGGAGGCTCACCTCTGCTAGGAAGGGTGAAGACAGAAGGACGATCCTTTCAACAAAGACCTAAGAACATGGTGGACTTCAGCATCAATTCCATTCACCTTGATGCTCTGCCAGAGAGTGTATATTTTTTCTCAGCCCTGCCCTATTAACAATGACCTTGACCTCTCACGCCCAACTCCCTTCCCTAAGATTACCTCTACTGCATTTAAATAGGTATGAAGACTATTACAGATTTTGGGGTTCACATTCGTGAAAAGCAGTATTACAAGGGTGTATAGCTATACACTAAAAACACAGATCTTGGATCGTGCACCAAAACCGCCTGCCTTCTGGAATTTCTTACAACGAGCATTCAGGGGCTACTCATCTTAGAACCCCGGCACCTGATCTGCTCACTGTCCAGTCCAGTGCTGGCCAGACTCATTTTCTAGACAGCGGGAAGGACACTAGAAATTCCCACCACCAGGCAGCTTCCAGAGCCAGACCGTCATGAAGCCGTATTTTCCACATTTAAAATAACTGATGTGAGAAGCCGTTTGCTCTTTGGGCCCTGGCTAGGGAGGGAAAGCAAAAGGATTTTCCACATCTCTGACCTGGTGTTCTACTTCTTTCATAAATCCAAGGTATGTTCTCATCTTTTAGCAAATTTATTTTACCCAGAGAACCACCACCCCAACCCCCCAAAATTCCAAATGCAATTATTCATTCTACAAATATTGACTTAGCCTTGTTGGCCGACAAGGCACTGTGCCCGGGCCAAGAAGGACACAGAACTCAGCGATGAGGACAGGGGCTTCAGAATCCAGCAGACCAGCCTTCAATCCCCCAAATGGCCACGTAAGCCTGGAGAAGGACAGCAACAGCGGATACGTGGGTTACGCGCCAGCGCCAAGCATTTCACGCACACCAACTTGTTTATTTCTAACCCCCGTGACTGAGAAACTAATACTGCCCCCATTTAACAGATGTGAGAGAGCAGGCACAGAGTAAAGAACTTGCCCCAAATTCCGGAGCTAACAGGTGGCACAACAGGTGGGGTTTTTCTCTTCTTTTTTTAAACCAGTGCTACTGATGTGTAATTTATATCATAAAATTATTGGCTCCCAGGCAAAGTGCATCCTCATTAACTCCACGTACTAATGCCTTACCACTCACTTTTCTTTCCTGAGCCACAGTTTCCTACTTTCCAAAATGCAAATGATAAACGCGAATCCACAGAGCAGTTAAGGGATGACCGCAAGGGAATGAAGAGTGAAGTAGCCCAGTCCAGCGCCTGGCAGCAAGAACTGTCGGACAGCCTGAAAATGAACAAAAGACCGTCTCCTCGCAAAGAGTTTAATCTAATCAGAAACGAAACTAGTAAATACAGAAAACAGCCATCATCAAATGCAGAGAGAGGAACACACAAGAACAGATAAAAATACAAAAGGGTATTGTGTGTCAAAGTGGGAGGGAGGATCTGTGTTCTTTGAGCTGAAGTATTTGCAACACAGAGCCTGGGCTGAGAATGTAGAGTTTAATACGGCACTAAATCACAAACTACATGAGAACAGTCCAGAGACTCTATTAGAGGAGTCTTCCATATCTGACACAGATAACACGAGGCAATGAATCACGTTTGCTGTGGAGAGCGGCCTAATTCCCTTTTTCTAGAGATGGGTAGGACTGTCTTTAAGCAAACCAACACACAACTTGGCTTCAAACCCTCTGAAGTAAACGCTTCCAAGAATGAATTCGGTGTACTCAACCCAATACATCTGTCTGGTCTCATTCTGCAAAGCTTACTGTTGTCTTCTGAGGATAAATCATCGTGCTACTGACCTTGAAACCCTTTTCTCCCAAACTGTTGCTACCCACGGAGCCAGAGTCCCACTGCTCTCCACAGGAGAGAAGGCAGGAGAGCAACAAAGGAATGTTCTCCCGTCCTAAGGCCAGAGGCTCTCAGCCATCAGAGCCCAGAGCAGCCTTCCCGACGCCCAGCCTTCCAGGAGCTGCAGGAACAACCTAACCACCACGGCAGTAGGCCCGTTTCAGATCTGTTGATTGACAAGTGTCACAAAGTGAGAAAGTTCTGTTTCTAGGGGCTGCCAAAGCAAAAGACAGTGTTCCCTTAGGAGTAACCCACTTTCAAATATATTTTATGGCTTCCAGGAATCCAATGACACCAACTGATCATCTCTTGTTTGCTTTAAAGAATAAACTCCCTGCTACAGGTGGAACAAAGAAATTTAATTCCTGATTTCAAAGATGCGCATTGGCAAGCTAGAGCCTTCCCACACAGATTGTCCTGCGCCCTGACCCGCACACGGACAATGCATGGGTCCGGGGAGAGAGCTGTGGGGAGTCAGGAGCTGCTTGTTAACAGAGTGATATCTGAGGAGGGAGGACAAGCCCACCATTGTGGAGTCCAATTTCCTGTTCCACAGCCTCCACAGCAAATTAAAAAAGAAAGCACCCATAGATGATGACAGACACCTCCTCAGCTGCAGTCCCAGTCAGAAGCAACAGAAATCTTTTCTACTTGGCATCTTCACAAAAGCGATAGTGTGTCTCACACACCCAGCCTGTGTCCCGTATCTGTTACGGGCCCTAAGGCACCCGCTGCCTGATAGAGCAGCTGTTCTCCATCCCAAGGGGCACTAACAGACTTCTAGGACATCCCTGGTGGGTACTAGGGGCAGGGCCCAGAATGGTCCTCCCCCAGCCCCCCTACCACTACCGCCTGGAATGGGGCGCTAGCGGGTCACTCGTGGGGCTAAAGGCATGTGCCTCCTTGACCTCAGGAAGGGCTCCAACATCAGCAACATTGACACGTGGGGCCAGATAATTCTTCCTTGTGGAGGCTATCCTGGGCACTGCAGGATTTAGCAGCATCCCTGGCTTCTATTCACTTGTAAAACCCCACCCATGGGGTTATCATTGTGACAAGCCAAAACGATCTGCAAACCTCACCAAATGTCCCCTGGGCAGGGAAACCCCTCCAACCCCCAATGAGAGCCACTGGTCTGAAGTGGTTAAGTGTTACTGGCCCACTGGCATCCCAGCTGGAAGAAGTTTTAAATCATTCAACTTCCAAGGCCCGGAGGACAGAAGCCAGCATGGTCAAAACCTTATCATCTCTCTAAACTTCCTCCTCCTGACCCCCATGCCATCTGAAGGGTCACTGCCATCGCTGGGTGGAAGGCTGACACTGGACAATCGCATCACCCGTACCCAAGAGATGCCAGACTGCTATGGATCCTGCCAGGTCCTTCCACAATGCCGTCTGCTGATCCACCCCTGCCCCCTCCTCTCCAGCCCTTGTCTACTGTGCAGAAGCACTATCCTACCCACGTGCAAGAACCCAGGACTTCTGATTGCCCCTTGACAAAAGTTACTTGCTCTGCTTCTGTTTGCTCGCCTCTCTGTAACTTATTCAATGGTGGAGGCAGGAGTGGAGATGGGTCCTTGCAGGGCGCAGGCTCCTACAGTCATACTACACTGCCCCTCGAGTGCAAGACAGAAAACAAGGCCACAAAGGAAACGGACGAAGCGGGGGGGGGGGGGGGGTGTCACAGGAAGCACAACAAAAACTGGGGAAACCAAGGAGAAAAATATCACATGCCATAGAGCGCCAAACAAACCACCTCCAATCACTCAATCGTTGACAGGTCATTGGTGATGGCATTTTCATTTTGAGTGTTTTTTTAAGATATATTATTTATTTGAGAGAGAGAGAGAGAGAGAGGCCACGTGCACAAGCGTGGTGAGGGGCAGAGGTAGAAGCAGACTCCCCGCTGAACAGGGATTCGAACATGGGACTCCAGGATCATGACCCAAGCCTAAGGCAGACGCTTAACCAACTGAACCACCCAGGCACCCTTAGAGTGATTTATTAAAGAAAAAAACAGAGGACAATTTCACCCGTCCCCAAATAAGGCCCAACGGCTGCCACCACATCCAAACGGATTACACAGGCAATATTAAAATATCTTTTGTGATACAATATTTATGTAAGGAAATATATTCTCCCTCTTTTAAAAACTTTTTCCACAGAATAGAAAACATCAGTGTGGAAAAAGGCAAAGTATGTTTAAGGCTTGTTTTTTTTTGGTTTTTTTTTTTAAGTAGGCTCCACATTGGGCTACTCAAAAAACCAAGGTTCGGTTTTTTATTGTAACTATTATAAAAAATATGGGACATAATGCTTTGGCATTTCCACATCTGAGCTACTGAGCATACATCCACGTGACTTCCTTTTTCTGAGCTTTAAATATTCCTTAAAAAATGTAATATAAGCACTTATCTTTACCCCGTTATAAAAAGAGCAAAAAAAAAAAAACGAATCACCTAAAACTAAAGCAAAAAAAAAAAAAAAAAAAATCACCTCTGAAGGTTCTCTTATGTGGTGTAAGTGGAAAATCTGTACATTCACATCACTTGGCAGATATTTAAGGCAAAGGATGAAATCAATATAAAACCAGGTATTCATATGTGTTAAATCACCCATGTGAGCAAACCAAACTGAATCAAACAACAGTTAGGTTTTCTAAAGACGCTTCAACCTCTCGCTTGTGAGGTATGGATAAAGCTTTTAAAAATAAGTTCATTAGTTCTACAAACTGAAAACAGAGGAACAGTTGCTAAAGCTACCATGACGCTGTACTTAAGAACACAATACATCCAGGGGCGCGTGGATGGCTCAGTCCGTTAAGAGTCGTCTGCCTTCGGTTCAGGTTTTGATCTCAGGGTCCTGGGATCAGCCCTGCGTTGGGCTCCCTGCTCAGTGGGGAGTCTGTTTCTGCTTCTCCCTCTCCCACTAATAGATAAATAAAATCCTTTTTTTTTTTAAATAAAATCTTTAAAAAAAAAAAAAACCCACACACACAGAATACATCCATTCCAATCTCTCTAAATGAGAGCCTCTTGATGGACAGAAATCAACATATACAATATATACATTATACGTGTAAACTAGATCAATAGAGACATTTTTATACCACGTGTTTTATACACATTTATATAAAATCAGAGCCAACGCTGGAATATTATTCAGCCATAAAGAGGAATTCAGTACTGATATATTCAACCAAGCGGATGAAACTCAAAAACATGCCAAGTGAAAGAAGTCAGACACAAAAGGTCACACATACTGTACAATTCCACGTATATGAAATCTCCAGAATGGGTAAAGCTATGGATCATTGGTGACTGTCAGGGGCGGGGGGAGGGGGTGAATGGACAATGTTCGGGTTTTATTTGGGGGTTAAATTAGGTCATAGGGTGAAGTTCTAATCCAACAAAATTAGCGTCCTTATACTAAGAGACACCAGAGAGCTCTCTCTCCCCATATGAGGACACAACCAGAAGGCAGTCCTCTGCCAGACAGGAAAAGAGTCCTCGCCAGAAACTGAGTCTGCTAGCACCTTCATCTTGAACTTGTAGCCTCCGGGACTGTGAGAAAATAAATGTCTGTTGTTTAAGCCCTGCCCAGTCTGTGGGATTCTATTATGGCAGCCTGAGCTAAGACTACAGAGTTCTGATCAAACTCATTTTACAAACGGGAGGCATGAGATTCTGAAGAGTATGGCAGCTTGCCCAAGGCCATCCACCCAGCAAGCAGGAGGACAGCTTTCAAACCCAAGCAGCCTGCTTCCACGACCTTCCCCTTGAAACCACACTCCATAGGGAGGCATTCAGGCTTGCTGAATGAACACTAAGTGACCAAAAGAAAGAGGACAGAAACCTTCCACACCTCACAGCTCTGCAAAACAAAGTAAACTTTTAAAATCGGAAAGTAAAACTTTTCTCCCACCTCCCCCTTTAAAAGACAAAATTATCCAGCTTCTATCCCTGGATTAGCCAAGGAAAACATAAAAGAATGGGCCAAAAAGACTGAATAAAGTGGGGATCCATTCTGGAAAGGCAGAAACTTAACCTAGATACCACCTTCACAAAAAAGGTTTTACCACATCGTATTTTGGGGAAGCGAGCTAAAACTAACCCAAAGGAAAATAACCCATTCCATTCCCTTCCTCTGCTCCAAAGTTAAGAAGCATCACTTCTTCACCACTTAGAGGGTAGAAACCCCAGTCAAGTTTTGTTTGGCTCACTCAGTAAAAACCAAAATGTTCTGCATTACTTGCCAATATGCTACAAATTGGGACAATTCACAGGGATCTCCATATGTGGCCTCTCTTTAAAAACTAGAAAGCCTGGCAACACCGAATCTTAAATTCTCCCAGTTTTGGGAGCTCTGGTTAACCACAGTCCCCACCACTCCCTAATGCCCACACCATGTCTCATTCACTCACCATGCTCACCTGCTGATCCCTATGGGCCAGTATTTGCAACTCTTTCAGATAGTAGGTCATGTAGTCTGGACCTCAATATAGGTTTTTTTAAAAATGCATTATTTGGTGCATAATGCCTCCATTCAAAGTAAGCTTTTGAAGGGAAGTGTTCCAATTATTTAATGGGCTTGTCAAACAGTGCTCTTTAATTAAACTTGGCTCAAATCAAAAGGAAAATGCCTGTTTTTAGGCCAGTCTTGGACATAACATACTGAATCATATCTTAATTCTGACCAAATGGCAGAATAAAGCCCTTTTTTAAAAGCATGAATTTTAGCCACCCAAGTAAGTGTTCTATTTATAGCTGCCAGGGATTACGGCTTCCAACGTCTTCCATGGCCATCCTGCCCCAGCACTAGTGAGCGCATGCGCACACAGACACGCGCACACACCCATGTCACTGCCTCAATATTGAATTTCAGCTGCCAGCAAGTCAGACTTTTTCCATTAGTTTGGTTTGGGATGATTCCTGAGCTACAGGCACGCTTCCTGGCCAGCTGCCAACTGAACAGCAGAATGTGAAATTCTGTTTATTTTTGTTAATTAAAAAATTGATTCTATCTTCTTTGGTTTTCATAAAGTTCACCAAAAAGGAGCCTACATTTCTCACTGTGTTTCCATTCTTTTTTGCTCTCCTAACACAAATACCAAAAACTGCTGCTTTTTCCCCAGTTTTAAAAGTTTCCACACTCAGAATCGAAAGATGCTAAAAACTAAAAAAAAAAAAAAAAAAAAAAAAAAAAATCAGGCAGCCATCAATATGCCCTTAAGGGGCGCCTGGGTGGCTCAGTCGTTAAGCGTCTGCCTTTGGCTCAGGTCATGATCCCAGGGCCCTGGGATCGAGCCCCGCATCGAGCTCCCTGCTCCGCGGGAAGCCTGCTTCTCCCTTTCCCACTCCCCCTGCTTGTGTTCTCCCTCTCGCTGTGTCTCTCTCTGTCAAATAAATAAATAAAATCTTTAAAAAAAATATATATGCCCTTAAAACTCTTAATTTTAAAAACCCAAACCTTGAGGAATAATCAACTCTCCTTTGACTAGCAATAAAGCAGGGGAGCTGTACACTTGGTAACTTGGACAGGAACCCAGGCTTTTGTGCCATGAATTGCTCGGGAACATTTTAAACAGTGATTTTTGCTTCTCCTGGCAGGTCCATCTGAAACCCAAAACCGCATGTTTCACCCCTGGTATCAGAGTGTCTTCTTCATAGGTCTGTGAATGAAGTTATCATTTAAGAAACTGCACATGTTGGGTGGATACTCCAGCTGAAGGAGGAAAATAAGACCTGTCATCGCTGAGACCCCAGGAGAGTACCAGGTCGGAGACCGGGGAGGAGGCCGGTGGGGGACAGCTCCACACAGAATCAAGAGCAACCCTGGGTAGTTGCCAGCGGCCAAAGCAGGAGCAGTGTGCAGCATGGGATTTGCGTGTGGCCAGGGGACCACAGATCTAGACTCAGAATGAGAGAGACAAATTACAACTATGACACTATTAGAGTTCAGAACTGAGGCTGGCAAAAATCAGAGCTCCAGATTCAACAGGGAAAGCAAAGCTTTGACCTACATTGGGGTGGATGGGGGGAAGCTGTGGGACACAGCCCCAGGAACCACCTCCATAATGTGGCTTACTCTCTGTAGCTCAATGTTGGAAGACTTAGCTCATTCCAGTTCAGGCAAGAAATAATACACCACACTCAGCTAGCCTGGGCTCCTCACGGGAAGCAGGCACCTGGGAACATGGACTTCGGCAATCAAAGTCAGAAAAGACAAAGGCACACCAACAACTTCTGTGTGCTCTTGACAGAATGAGGAAGAACTTAATATTCCCGCGTGCAAGCAGCCAGGCTGAGACGGCTCACGGCCAGAGTGGGCTCTGGTGGTCCCACTCGCTGGCCACGCAGCCTCTCCCTGGGATCCTGACCTGGGACAAACTTCCCAAGGAAACTTCATGAGCTGCTGCTGGAAGACTCCCCCGCCCCGAAGTGCCCACTCCTAAGGGAACCTAATATCCATCCAGTAAATATTGAATGCCTAATATCCAGTAAATCTATGGTACTCAAGAATGGCCAGCAAAATAAATCATTATGTCTCATGATGATCTCCTCACTGGGACCTGTGGTGTCTGAGGAAGCCTATGTGGCCCATCACTGTTAATTCTGCCACTGTTCATTCTGTAGAGTTGTGATTTCTGCCAAGTCACTATTTCTGTTTTACTTATTTGTGAATGTTGAGCTGGTAGCCCAGATATGCCCTATATTCGACAGAGTTCTAGACGAAACACACCCTCAAGTGCATACACAAACCATGAAAATAACCTTGAAACATACTCGCTGCCTAGGGTGGGATCACATGGCACTAGGAAAAGTCCAAACATCTGATAAACCCACGGTCGGCCTTCCAGACTGGTAATCCACCTGGCCAGGAGAGCAGTGATAAACTTGAGATATCAACTCAGAAGAAATGAACACAGTCTCTAGAGTCCGACAAGATGCAATCCCATGTGTTAGCCATGTGACTTGACCAGTTACTTCACTTCTCTAAGCCACAGGTTGGTCGACTCTAGATGAGATTCACAATAGCTCCTAACAAGCGGAAAATGCCATGAGATGATGTACATAAAGGGATTAGCACAGCAGAGGGCACCAAATAAGCCTCTCATAAACGTCCTATTATTGTTGTTAGTTTCAGAGGCTCATAGCTTCCAAGGTAGCTTTCAGGTGCATCAGCGAATCAGCGGTCCTTCGCCGGTATCCTCTGGCGCACCCCGCTCCGCCCTGAAATCACAGCTTCGGGTAAGGCAGCGGTGGGAATCCCACTGGCAGCCAGGGGCCAACTTTAGCCACCTCGGCCTCACACCATGCCAGGACCACAACTGAATCATGAGGAATTCCATCAACATGGATCTTTAACAAGCCGTGATCTCTGAAGCAAAGAAATCCCTACCATACCCAAGTTTCTTATCATTCATCTGAATGAACCGAGCTGGTGAGTAAGTACTTGGCAGAGATCCCTCACCAGCTGAATGGCTTTGTCCCCTGAGGAGCTGGTCCAAGGTTTGGTGACAATGTCATCACTGAAGCCTCATTACCAACCTATCCAGCCCAGATTTCTATCGTGAACTGTATGTCCAGAGTCCTTAATCCCATATCACAGTCAGCTAACGCCCAATAAATGATCCAAATGAACTCTGCATCAACAGGCAGTGGTACGGACTCTTCTTCTAACAAATTATCCCATTTGGAGTCCTGAGAGTCTTTTTACTTAAATGATTCCCAATCAACAAACAAAAACGTGCAGGACACTAAAATTTCATCTAAAAGAGGTCTTGTTTATGGCGCTTTCCACATTAGAAAGCAACAAAGTCAATAGAAAACCAGATTATTTTTCTGTTTGGCCCTCCTGCTAGTGGGGGAGAAAAGGTGAGGAGGAACATGGGAAGAACGCCGACCCTGATGGACACTAAACACCTTACAGTTTTATACGCCGATTATACCTCAGTAAAGCAGAACCTAAAAAAAAAAAAAAAAAAAACCTCACTCCTAAACCACTGATTAAATCCAGGAACTTTTTTTTTTTTAAGTAGGCTCCACGCCCAATGCGGGGCTTGAACTCATGACCTTGAGATGCAGAGTTGCATGCTTTCCTGACTGAACCAGCCAGGTGCCCCTAAATCCAGGAAATTTAAGATGAACCCAACTTAATTTCCCTCCTGACTGAAGGTTTGGTATGAACTTAGAAGTATTCTTCCATTTATTTTAAAGTTTAGCCTGCTGATTCAACTGCCCTTACCAAGCGTTCAGTGATTCATTGCTGTAGCTTGCAAAAAAAAACAACATGCTAGGTGAAAATTAAACCAAAAGAAAAAATTACATACTTACTCATCAAAATAGGGAGAAGCGGAAAAGAAAGGAGGGCGTGGAGTTTGTTGGTAAAGGTTCACTTACCCCTTGCAATTGGCTGCCTCGTGCATTAACAGGGCTGGTGACCCAAGTGCTTGGTAATGAATGAAAAGAATCAAGTGGCTAGAGGTCCAGAGAGCACAGTACTAATCCTGGGCTCTTCTGGCTTTCTTCCATCTCAAATCTACACATCTGTCTCCTGGTGTTCTGTGATGGAGCTTGTCCTACTGTCTATTCCTTTGCCTTTCAGGACAAATGGAAGCTCACAGTTAAGAAGGCCTAGAGAAAAATAACTTTATAGCCTACTGTATGAATGTACAGACATATAATAAATATATTTTATTTTTCATGCATGCCAGAGAAATCAACTGTGGAATAAATATAACTATAAATCTAGCTGTCTAACATGACTATGCAAATTATAGTAAATTTAACAAATTTACTCTAATAAACTTGGAGATTAAAATTTAAAAATCGGATGAAGGCCTCATTCACAGCCATGCCCACATACCCCTAAAAAATACGTTACAGGAAATTATGTTAGTGGTACTCATTTTACTTAGAAAACAGAAAACTGAAATACAAAAAGGTAGAATTTCACGGAATCAAGTCAATCTTCTCTATCAGGGTCTCTCAGTCCTCATTCTACTGACATTGGGGCTGCATCAGTCTACGATGGGGCATTGTCCTGTGCATCCCACGGTCTTCAGCAGGACCCCTCACCTCCACCCACTAGTGTCAGCAGCACCCTCCCTACGTCCGTGGTAACAACCCAAAATGTCTCCAGACATTGCTAAGTGTCCCCGGGGAGGCAAAATTGACCAGTTGAGAGCCACTCTTCCCTATAAAATTCAAATCCCACCAGTAATGATCCACCAAACCCTTAGCATCATTCAGACTACACAAGTCATGACAAAGAACAGATCTGCTGATATAACCATGCTAGCGTTTTCTTTTTTGTGCTAGCACTTTTTTTTTTTTAAAGATTTTATTTATTTATTTGACAGAGAGAGACACAGCGAGAGCAGGAACACAAGCAGGGGGAGCGGGAGAGGGACAAGCTGGCTTCCCGCGGAGCAGGGAGCCCGATGCGGGGCTCGATCCCAGGACCCCAGGATCATGACCCGAGCTGAAGGCAGACGCTTAACCGACTGAGCCAGCCAGGCGCCCCCATGCTAGCACTTTTTAAATTACAAAATCCGTATTCATTAGGAATAGAAAACATTAGCAACCAACATATCACCATCTTAAGTGAATTACAGATTTGCACAGTTCACTTAAATGTAAACCATTAACTATCTAGTAAAAATCTCACATCGGTAGGAAGAGGGCCGATTTCCAAAATGGTAGTTTCTTAAAATCTTATCACTTGCTGTGAACCTAAAAATGTCTTTATAAAAAAAGATTTAGCCCTCAACTTAAACGAAATGGCACTTTTACCCATCTCTGCAGAGGAAGATGTGAACACTCCAGATGCTGAAGGAGGACGGGACAGCTGAAGGCCACAGGTGCAGGGCAGACAGAAGCCATCAGCAATGCACATGACAAGCAAGAGCTGCAAACCTCACACAGATTCCAAAGCAAACACGCCTTCTCACAACATCATTTCATGGGAATCTGGAGTTTATCAGAAACATACAAAAGCCAAGAAAAATGACTTAGGAAATTCAGTGTGACCTCCATCTTCAGTAGGAAATCTCCCCAGAAATCTACAAATTGCATAGGAACTCATCTTTGTATGTTCTCCCCAACAGAATGCCTGAAATACCGTATCTCACTCAGGATGAACACTCAGTGGCTGCCATCACAAGAACAATCGAGGCTGTGTTTCTGCTCGGATTACAGAAAAAAACTCCTATTCCTTGTTCCAGTCACTGGCAAGAGTAGGTAATTCTTGGTCTTGTATCACATGACTCTGGTCTGCTCCCTATGGGGATGCAAATACACATTCCTAAAGATTTCGACACGGATTCTATCTTCACCTCCTTCTACACAAACTACTGACATTACCTCCAAATGAATTCAAGTTCCAAAGAGCTAGGTATCTTTGGGTCCAAATTCTAGCTCTACCACTTCCCAGCTGTGTGAACTTGGGCAAATTACTTAGCTTCTTTGGGGCTCTAATCTTATACATAAAAGAGATGAGAATGGTACCAACAGCATAGGATTATTCGGCAGATTTGGGGCACCTTGATTTCAGCTCAGGTTGTGATCTCTGGGTCATAAGATCGAGTCCCGCGTCGGGCTCTGTGCTGAGCATGGAGCCTGCTCGAGCTTCTCCCTTTCTCCCTCTCCCTCTGCTCCTCCCCCTCCCAGGCTTGCTCTCTGTCTCACACTCAAAAAAAAAAAAAAAAAAGGATTATTAATTAATATGAATTAATCCATATAAAGAATTTAGCAGTCCCCACCAAGTGATCAATACATTCTCACAAGTTAAACTGGATAACAGAGTGCAGATGGCACAGAGGCTGAAAAGACTGCATCGTGGCTTCGCTATCACCCCAAGCTCCATTTATTCAAATCGTTACCAAAAGCCCACTTGATGTCAAATCCTAAATATACATCACATTTCTTCCTTGGACAAATAAACTATTGACTTGAGTTAGGGAACACTGCTACAACATCTTTTTTTTTTTTTTTTTTAAAGAAAAAGAAAATTTTGTCCTAAACTAGGCTGTGCTAAAGACAGGATATACCATCTTTCAAAAAGAAGTTGCCACAATTCTGCTTTCCTAGAGGGAATAGCTAACTCAACTTCATCAAACATTTTATAATAACTTTTCCTGTTCTTCTGAAGGTACCCTATTTCCCTGTTCCACGTGCACAAGCCAACTGTAAATATTCACATTTAAGGACCTAAAGGAGGTTGAAGAGTCCACGAGGATTTTAAGAGACTTGAAGGACACAATCTAAGTTATATTTCTGACCCCATCATTTGGGGATAGGTCTTGGGTAAAGTAACCTAGTTCTCTGTGCCTCAGGGTAAAAAGAACCCACTCGATATCACAAAGATAACAGGCGAATAAGGACAGAGTTACATTCCCACGGAGAGCCCTCTGAACTCCCCGGTTTTGCAATTTCAGAGGCACATTTTTTTTTTAATTTTTTATTGTTATGTTAATCACCATACATTACATCATTAGTTTTTGATGGAGTGTTCCATGATTCATTGTTCGTGCATAACACCCAGTGCTCCACGCAGAACGTGCCCTCTTTAATACCCATCACCAGGCTAGCCCGTCCCCCCACCCTCCTCCCCTCTAGAACCCTGTTTGTTTTTCAGAGTCCATCGTCTCTCATGGTTCGTCTCCCCCTCCAACTTACTCCCCTTCATTCTTCCCCTCCTATCTTCTTTTTTTCCCCCCTAACATATATTGCATTATTTGTTTCAGAAGTACAGATCTGTGATTCAACAGTCTTGCACAATTCACAGCGCTCACCATAGCACATACCCTCCCCAATGTCTATCACCCAGCCACCCCATCCCTCCCACCCCCACCACTCCAGCAACCCTCAGTTTGTTTCCTGAGATTAAGAATTCCTCCTATCAGTGAGGTCATAGGATACATGTCTTTCTCTGATTGACTTATTTCACTCAGCATAATACCCTCCAGTTCCATCCACGTCGTTGCAAATGGCAAGATCTCATTCCTTTTGATGGCTGCATAATATTCCATTGCGCATATATACCACATCTTCTTTATCCATTCATCTGTCAATGGACATCTTGGCTCTTTCCATAGTTTGGCTATTGTGGACATTGCTGCTATAAACACTGGGGTGCACGTACCCCTTCGGATCCCTACATTTGTATCTTTGTGGTAAATACCCAGTAGTGCAATTGCTGGATCGGATGGTAGCTCTATTTTCAACTGCTTGAGGAACCTCCATACTGTTTTCCAGAGTGGCTGCACCAGCTTGCATTCCCACCAACAGTGTAGGAGGGTTCCCCTTTCCCCGCATCCCCACCAACATGTTGTTTTCTGTCTTGTTAATTTTAGCCATTCTGACTGGTGTGAGGTGGTATCTCATTGAGGTTTTGATTTGGATTTCCCTGCTAGAGGCACATTTTCTTAATACTGCCTACAGTCCGCTGAAGGTGGCCAACCTAGAACTATTTTTGCTCCCCATTTTCACTTTTAGAACTGATGACTCGTGCTTTAATTTTTTTATGATGGCAAAATACAGGAAAATAAAAACTATGGTGAAAAAACAGATGCATAAGTTACCCTCCACAACATGGGCCAGGAGGCCCTGACTTGCTTGCTTAGTCTCCAAGATACTGCATGGCAGCATCTTGTCCTGATTTTATAACCAAGAGCTCATTTTATCAGATGTATTTCTTCCGATATATACTTCGAAAAACAACAAGAGATTCCATCTTTCTATTGTATTTATTTACGTATTTATATTCCATCGATATTTCTAGAAAAGATGCACTGGCCTTCTCAAAGAGAATCTTAAGCGAACATGGTTTTAGAACCTAAAGTACAGTAACCTAACAGATCTGCCCAAAGGCAAGAAGGAAATTGTTGTAGCCGAAAAGCTACATTACCAAGAGAAACATCCAAAATTTCAGTGGTTCTCAAGGTCTGAAAAACTCAGTGCTAGAATTTACAGTATGCACCAGAATTCATATCCTTGAACTTGGCACCTACCTTTGAGAAAATCCCTAAACAATGAAAATCTTAAGGAAATGCAGGACCTCTGATTAACAAAGCAGTATCCTGATGACCCCATCCTAACAAGCAGGTAACATGGGAAAAGGTGCAGAGGCTGCTTTTCTAACCTTTATCTTCTTAGAAAACTGTAAGCAGTTCAGAAATACTGCCTACTGAAAACTTCTCAACAGCAAACAATTCATCTACTAGATGCGGACAAAACCCTTAGCCAGCACGGCCTTGGGGAGATACTTCATTTCCCATACCCATGGCCATGACTGCCTCTGTCTGAAACCACGATGCTAAACCTAACACATGTATGTGCGCATGTATACACGTGTGCATGTGTGTGTACACACATGCATTATATATATGGATGTGCACATATACACAGTACACGTGTCAGAGAGGCGAGTGCATATCACGCACACATGTACACACACGTGCGCACCATGCACGTGTATACATGCATGTCACACACGAGTGCTGTGCACATGTGATCACGTGTTACATGTGTGAGCGTGTGCTGTGCCTGTGTGCACCTGTGTGTATATGCACGTTACCTGTAAGGCTACATTGTGCTCATGTGCACATGTGTATGCGACGTGTTACACAAGTGAGCATTGTGCACATGTGTGCACGTGACACAGACAAGCACCTGTGCATGCATACACAGATTTATCTCATATATATAAAGTAGTTTAAGCAAAAAAAAAGTCTCTTACACTCGTAAGCACAGCTTACCTACTTGTTGCTGAAACATCCTCATACTCTATACACATTCTTGGTGGAAAAAACAAGAGCAAGTGGACATTTTTCAAAAAAACGGAGGTATGAAGAAAACTCTATGTGGAAAAAAATCTTTGCTCTATAAGCCGGGTGGTGAGGAGAACACAGGGCATCTCCCTAGGGCTCAGGAAGCACTCTCAGCTCATATTTTAACTACACAAGGAAAGAGGTAGCAAGGTCAGGGACCCAGGGTGGGGATGGGCAAGGCACAGTGGGCTGGCAGGGAAACAGCAGGAGGTGTGAAGGCAGTTCGGACTAGGAGAGTTGGAGATGGCCCAATCCCTGGTGATCAAGTGGTCCCTCATCTGGGGGTTAACAAAGTTAAAGAGAGTTCCTTTCATAGGATGGGTCTCTTTTGTTCTTCTCCCTTGTGCCCAATAAACTATCATTGTTTTCAAAGCAGGGGACCAGAAGCAGTAAGAAGTAGGAAGGAGGAGCCCCTGCCCCCTAAGAAATAACCAGGGAAAACACTCCCCTTGCTTCCATACTGGGCTAGTCTTCACTGGGCACTCCTCCCAAACACCCAGGACCAGACGAGGGCAAGAATCCGAGGGACGCGTTTCCATCTCTGCGCCCCGACGTGGAGCTGAGTCTCAGGACTGGGGAGCGTGGCTCCCCGTGGAGTCACACGCCTTCAGGTGACAGCTGTCTGGGCTGCCTGGCCTCGCTTCTCCGGCCACACCCTCCCCCTGGAACTTCTCTCACTGCTGCCCCCGCTATAGGCCTGACTCAACTCAGGACTCAAGTAAGGACACTCCTGATTGCCTTAGCCGTCTTGGCTTACAGCAAAGAAACCCCCTTTCCATTCCGTCCTGCTGAGATGCTGGGGGATGACAGGAATATCTTGTTGCAGTTTTCAGCATCCCAAGAAGGCTTAGCTCCCATCATTAAAAGAAAGAAATGTGGGTGGGGAAAAAAGCAGATGCAAACCTGTATTAAATGACGGTATATACTATAAAAGGGATAGTGTTATTTTCATCTAGCACTCAACACTCACTTCAAAGTCAAATCTTTCCGTGAAAGATTTCATGGGGTAAAAAATAATAAGCTTTCAAGTAACACACACACACACACACACACACACACACACACACACACACACACACACAGAGTATTGTGGGTTCCCTAAATCCCTACAGTCAGAACCACCACCATCCTGTCACTGTTGTGGTCCAGGGTTAACACACAAGGATATTTACAATACAAAAGAATGAGAATTAGGGGCGCCTGGGTGGTTCAGTCGTTAAGCGTCTGCCTTCGGCTCAGGTCATGATCCCAGGGTCCTGGGATCGAGCCTGGCATCAGGCTCCCTGCTCAGCGGGAAGCCTGCTTCTCCCTCTCCCACTTCCCCTGCTTGTGTTCCCTCTCTCGCTGTGTCTCTGTCAAATAAATAAAAATCTTTAAAAAAAAAAAAAAAAGGAATGGAATTAAAAGAAAAATCCATGAACAGTTCCCCAAACAAATGGCCAATGGTCCCCCAGGCAAGGTAAAGCCAGGTCCCTCGTGTGCACTTCGGCGACTTGAACGAACATCAGCGCCCACACAGGGATCTTCTGAGGGCCTGATGTGAATCAGCAGCCCTGCTTGTAATCAGCTGAGACCATCTCTCTCCCCTGCAGCTCAGAGGACAACCTGACAGTGGACACAAGTCTAGTATTATGTGATAACTTCCTTCATGAAATAATACATGTCATTAAGATTCTAATTAGAAGTCACAAAATCCCTGCTGTCATAAACACATCAGGACAGGGTGTCTCAGCTGTGCCTGCTGTACATAAGCTGCCGGGAACCTCTCATAAAACTTCCACTGCCAAAAAAATCTAACTAAAAAAGTGCAAACTCTTTGATCAAACATCTCCACTCCCAGGCAATTTTATCCTCAAGAAATAATCAGACGAGCATATCATGATCTAGGTATAAGAACGTTCGTGTGCTGTTTTCTATAAAAGCAAACAACCAGAAGCAACCTAAAATGGTCATATAAATGATGATACATGCGCAGGAGGAATGGGCAGGGTCACTCTTAGACTCAGACACCTAGGACCCCTACCTTGGGCTGTAGGCTCCAGAGTGTGCCCTGCACATCACAAAGACAAAAAAAAAAAAAAAAAAAAAAGTAGTAAATAAAAAAGTTCCTCAAAGAATGAATCATGGACTTTGGTGGAAAATGTTATTTTGAGGGGCGCCACGCGGTTAAGTGTCTGCCTTCAGCTCGGGTCATGATCCCAGTGTTCCAGGATCGAGCCCCGCATCAGGCAACCTGCTCACTGGGGAGCCTGCTTCTCCCTCCCCCCGCAAATGTGCTCGGTCTCTCAAAACGCTAAAATCTTAAAAAAAAACCAAAAAACTGGAATTTCAAGAAAATATGTAAAACAGATTAAGGAAATAAAAACATTTGTAAGACTAGGAAAGAAAAGATTCACACACACAATTACCCCAAACACATTTTTATGCAGATTATTTTGTGACCGAGATGCATTAAGTTATAGTTTCATTTGAAAACAGATTTTTAATGAATTGTTTCCTTTATAATGTACACAAAACATTGAAAAGTTTGGGGAACAGTGAAAATTCACAGTAATATGATTTATATAATTAATTTAAAATATTTAGTACTTTCTGCAAAATCAATGATCTAACACATGCAACCCTATTCTTTTTTTTTTTAAAGATTTTATTTATTTGACAGAGAGAGACACAGTGAGAGAGGGAACACAAGCAGGGGGAGTGGGAGAGGGAGAAGCAGGCTTCCCGCCGAGCAGGGAGCCCGATGCAGGGCTCGATCCCCAGACCCTGGGATCGTGACCTGAGCCGAAGGCAGAGGCTTAACGACTGAGCCACCCAGGCGCCCCTCAACTCTATTCTTTCTTTAATCTAAATATTGCTGTATGAGTGACATAAAGGGGATTAAAAGTATAGTTATCTTGATGAGCAGTGAGCAATGTATAGTTGGTGATTCACTATACTGTACACCTGAAATAGCACCATGTTAATTATACTTTGTTTAAAAAAAAATAGTATTACCATATGAATTTTTGTTGACAATGCCAATAACTACAGTCCTGCCTTACAAAGCAGGTCTTCTTCAAACTGAAGTTCTTTAAAAATCAAAGAACCACTAGGACTCAAGGTCTTTTACTTTGGTGTTACTGCCAATAAAACGTGAACTGTAAAAATCTTGACTATAACCATATAATTTAGTGATTTTGCTGAAATATGGGCAAGAGAAATGGATTTATGGAAAATATATTATGGACTATATGTCTATTACTCATGCAAACATCATTGGCCTATCAAAAGAATGGCCAGGCATGTGTAACCATAATTATCTTCGTTTACCTTTGATATTCCGACTTTCAGCAATAAAAACTATAGCTTTACACAAATTTTTTGGCTGTGTCCTAATGAAGGTATATGTGTCAAGGTAGGCAAAGACATTTTATGTACCAGTTTGTAAGCTTGGTTTATAACTTTTAAGTATTTAGATGTGTGGTATGGGGTCTGCATTTGTAGTCTCGCCTCTGACCTTGTGAAAATGACACAGGCAACAAGTTTCTTGACATTTAAAGCTTTTCGCAGTCAACTCCTAAATGGAAAATATTATAGGTGTGCTTTTATAGAAACATATACACAGAGGTATGGAAAGCCCAAAACATTAAAAATAGGACCCAGGCAGTTTTTGTCTCTTCCTTATGGCATTTTCTAACCTTAGTACATATTCTTTGCAGGATTAAGAAGAGATGAATTTAAGAATGACATGGCAAATATTGCATTACTTTTGACATAGTAACAACATAGTAAATCTATGTTTATCAAAAGTTTTTTAAAGCATAATTTAAGTACCTAGGAGGCTAGTAAAACCAAAGAATAAAAGAGCTGCACACATGAGCGTGTCGTCTATAAACTTCTTTTAAAGAGAATTTTAACACAGAAAAAGCAGACCTTGCGAACACAGGCTTTTGAAGAGGTAAGTCCACCTGTCTCCATAATGTATACCATTGTCAGTGGGTACTACTCACATGTTATTAAGGGACCAAAAAAAAAAAGACATTTAAAACAATTATGGAATTCTTTTCAGACCCAATGTTGGGTAACAGGCCATGTAAAAAAAGCTTACATTCTACTCCAGCATCCCCCAAATCGTTTATCTTCACCTCTAAATGTCCAACAAGTGGTAAAGATAAGCAAACCTACCCCAAAGTGCAAAAATTCAACCTTGCCTACCGTTTCTTTGCTAATGAAGCTTGAAGCTTGGGTGAAGGTAGAGGTATTAAATTTACAACTCCTGTGTGTGACCCCCAGGCCCGGGCTGAATTTCAACAGATGGGTGGTGACTCTGGCACAGAGCGCTAACACCTTTCCTGGTAACTGGCGGAGTCAGGTGATGGGATGTCACGTGACAGGAGATGCTAGATTTAAACTGGGGACTCAAGTTTCACACTTCAGACCTGGTGGACACACTTTCCAAAAAGCTCTCGGCCAGGCAGCAAGATGTTTTAATTGAGGAATGCTCTTTGAGAAATGTTCAGCTCTGCTGTGGGTGATCATGCTGTGAGCACCAAGCAGCTAACAAGTAAAACACAACCAATGTGGAGAAACCCTGGGAAAACGGACAGAATCGAGTTGAGAGAGAAGATTCTATCAGAAAACCTCAAAGAGAAACCCTGCGATAACGGAGAGCCAAAGCTGGGTAAACAAGTGAATACTATTAAACACATCTCAAAAAGTGAGTCTTCTCAGTGTCGTATTACATAAATCTTCCCACCATCGTCATGAGGTCGGGGCCGGCAGTTTTAGAAACCACATTTCACAAGGAAACAGAAGGTATGTCTTTCTAAAGTAAAAAGCAAACCAGATAAAAATTAATGGCAGGATGAACACTGGCCCACCAGGTTTCAATGTTTCTGGAGTGTGTTTCCCCAAGCTCCCATGCAGTTTAACTCAAAAATCATTTATGAACTACCTACTGTCAACAGCACTTCAAAGAGCCCAGAAACAATGATAAAAGTGTAAGACACATGACACCAACAGGACAGAAAAGAATGGCAGGGGGGAGTACAGAGAATCTGGAGACACAGGTGTGCATTCGAATCCTGATTATCACCTTCTAACTGCGCGACACTTAGCTACTTACTTAACCTGTGTCTCACTTTCTCCATCCGTGGGGACTGAATCCAAGAGCTGTCAAATGAATTAAAGGAGCTACTGAATGTCAAGTATTCAGGAACATGCCTGGCATGTAGAGCCCTCAATGAACCTTAGCGATATTGATTACTGACCTCAAAGGATTGTAAAATGCTTCACAATCAAGGAAAAAGCATTGTAAGCATCACCCCTCCCACCATAAAAAGATCCGTACTTAAGGGGAAAATAAAGGCTATACGAGGAGAGAATCCCATCCTTACGGACCTCTCCGTGCAAATGAGGTGATAAAACTAATAAATAGGGTATTTAACCTCTCGAGGCTCTGTTTATTCATTTGAGAGGGGGGGAAAGAAAAAGATACGTAAAGCCTCTAGCTAACCAGGGTAAACTCCTAACAAGACCAGGACAGAAAGGAGAGGAGCCAAGTTCACAGGAAAGAAAGAAACGTGGGGTCACCGTAAACTAGACCAGTCAGGGATGGCTTCAGAAAAGGAGCTAGCCAGGCAGGACATCCCATCAGCGGAGCGGACAGGTGCGCAAAAGCATGGAGTAGAACCAGTAAGAGATCCTCTGGAGGTGAATTCACACGGGAAAGAAGAATAAAGAGTTGCAAGATCAGAGCGCCTGGGAAATCAGACTAAGGAATGTGAGCTTGATTTTATTAGCAATACGGACATGCTTCAGACAGAATTCTGGAAAGGTAAAATGTGCCAGAGTGTACAGGGTGAAAGGGAGAAAATTAATAAATGCAGTCTAGCACAAGAAATGATATTGGGGAACAGCTCTAAGGCCAAGGTCTCTCTGCACCACTAAATACTGGAATTCCATTCACCATCAAGAGCCACTCACTCTTAGTTACTATAACTAATCTCTTATTACCCACCTACCATGTGCCAAGTAAATCTTATCTCAAATTCTAATAATCACGCAAGGTGGACACGATTATGCCCACAGAAATAAAGCCCAGGACGGTCAGAAAACCCAAGCTCCCACAGGGGAGAGGGGTGTAGCCGGGTTTCCAAAAGCCACATCTTTTCTACTTTTAAGGATGAGGCCCTTTTCATTCCAACTAGGGGCATTTAGGCAAGGAGAAGTACTGTCAAGCTCAATACAGAGGTCGCTGGTGGCTCATTCTTGAATGTTCCCTGCAGGGGACATGAAAATGTTATATAGCAGTTACTCTGAAGGCAAAATTTTGAAACCCATTAATAAGGTATCCCTAACAGAGAGAAATAAAGGGGATCAGAGCACCGAGTAACACAGAGGACTGTTGAATCATATTGTACGCCTGAAACTAATAACACCGTATATTATACTTCAATAAAAAATAAAGTTACACATGAAAAAAAAAAAGTATCCTATTTCCTACCAATTTCAAGAGAAGAAGCACATTCAAGGCTCAGGTCCTTAAAGGTGACCCCGCTCAAAGCCAGAGCCAGAGCAGCAAACATTGCTCTCTCCTGCCTCCACGCTGGTTAAAGAGTGAAGGCCCAGCCCACGCTGGTTTGTGCCTGATTTGAGAGGTGAGAACAGGAGGTCACATGATCTGGGGAGAGCAGCCCTTCCCCACCAGCAGGGAGATCAGGGCTCCCTGCCGGCAACAACTGTCCCGCCTGCAGCTGCTCACGGGGGGCTCTGCTGTCCCCGAACTGGCAGGGGCCTAAAAATGAATATTTGACAATAGAAATCTGTATAGAGTGTGCAGAAAAGCCAAGGCACTGTAAGTCCTCTGTGAGAAAAGAAGATACCAGCAAATGGTCTGATTCTGTTTCATAGTTGTCAAAGGGATCACCTTCAAGACCCGGTGGAACAAGGAAGTCCTTGAGAGAGGATTTGGAGAGGAGGGATGGGGCGCCCCAAAAATGAGTCTTAATTCTTTTTTTTAATCAAGACAATAAATAAGTTCTAAAACCAAACCAAAATACCATGAAAAGGGGAGAAAAATAGGCTCAAGAACTCTTTCCAGCTTAAAAAGCTATTTGAACAGCTCCAGGTTAAGCACCAAAACCAAGACACCTTCCCAAATTAAGTGGAAACAAGGAAGGGGGTTCCACATAACATCTTGAGAGTGAACCAGGTTGTAAGAAATAGGTACAGCTGGAATGTTTTCATGAGCGAATAAGTCTTAAGACGGTGATAACCTGTTTTCTGTATTTTTGTGATCATACTCGTGTACATTTTACATATTCTGAAAAATCAAAGCATTCATGTAAGTTCCATTAATAATCCTCAAAAGATCTTTTGTTTAAACAGCCAGTAGGCCACACCTATTGCTAAAATAGAAAACAGAAAAGTCAAGCTCATTTCTGTGTTCAGCTGGTGCTTACTGGCCCCTCCAGGACCCTCAGTGCTGTACTTGGCCCCAGGGACATGGAAACAGCATCCACTTCAAAATATCAACATGTTTGCAAAATAGTCTTGCCACTTGGCTGAGCCTTTTCTGTTTGCTTTAAA
This sequence comes from Callorhinus ursinus, assembly GCF_003265705.2. Classification (NCBI taxonomy): domain Eukaryota; kingdom Metazoa; phylum Chordata; class Mammalia; order Carnivora; family Otariidae; genus Callorhinus; species Callorhinus ursinus. The sequence continues at coordinate 79,664,016 of NW_027397065.1, read as the reverse complement.
AAGAAAAAAAATGCTTCTGGTTATAGACATACCTCAACTTAGTTTCTGCCTACAGTACACTTTTTAACAGCTTACCTCCAAATGCTGGAAAAAAAAAAACAAAAAACAAGTTTTCCCAGAAGCGTGCACGCCATTTAACTGAGAGAAGCCACAAAAGTGTAAGGTCATGAAGGGACTGAAACTCTATTGGGGGGTGTGGGGCACTCAGTTTCTCCAATCCCAGGGAAGGTTTGGAAGTCAGTAGCCATCAGGGGATGGCACAAGCCTCCCAAGCATCTTAGTGGCCAGGAGAAAAAGGCCTGATGCTATTTAAAGCAGGCAAGTGCAGGCAAGAAGTCTGTGCTTACAACACACGCAGGAATTAATTCCACGAGGCAACGCTCCTTGAGCTAGCTCAGTGGTTCTCAATTGGGAGTAATTTTGCTCCCCGTGGCTCATTTGGCAATGTCCCCAATACATCTTGGTTGTCACAGCTTGGGGGCGCTACTCACACCTGGTGGGCAGAGGCCAGGGATGGTGCTCAACATCCTACAATGCAAAGGACAGCCTCCCAACAACAAAGAACGAACTGACCCCAAATGTCAATGGCACCCAGTTTGAGAAACCCTGGCCCAGCTCTAAACAGCAGCTACTAGTCACAAGAAGTCCCCATTTTGTTATTATCTGGCCATATGCACATAAAGCTAAGACATGCAACATCTGGTTTATTTTTTTTTCCAATTGCTAGTGTTAGCTTCAAGCTGTTGTCCAACAAGCAACAAGTCATTATGCCTAAATCACAATGAAAAAAGTTAGCAAAGACACCCGTTACCAGGATACTACTTATTGCTGAGCCCCTACGGTTTTGGAAACATATCACTGCCACACTTACTGTTTCTACTCTAGCAGGACATCACATGATTTTCTTCACTGGATAATTTATCAAAATTTAACAAAAGGATGGTCTGTTATAAGACACTAACAGAGACAGGATCTAGGTTACGAGTTTGTCTCCAATTAATACAGCACTATGTTGCCTCTCTGGCCTTGACAGCCTCCCAAAGTGATTTAAAAATCAGGGACAGAACTTTGAAGGTTGATTAGAAATATTACAATACAAATACACCACAAGATTAAAAGCGTAATTTTAAATAAATGAAAATTGCCCCAAAAGTACTCAAGTCACCAGCAACAGAGAAAAAAAGGCTCTGGATTCTATAATAAATTCCCCAAGATTAGGCAAGTGACTTAAGGTCTTTAGGTTAAGATTCATCATCTAGGAAATGAAGGGGGTGTAAATGATCGCCAAAGGCCAACTTCAATATTATATACTAAATCACTGAAATAAAATACAACAACCAGGTCCCCTTACACCAAACCAAAGTATGGTGTAAGGAAAAAAAAAGTATTTCAAGGAGAGAACCTGAGGGCAGGTTACAGCTGTCGCACGTTATCCTGCAGTTCCCCCCACTTGCACTAGGGGGCAGAGTTCTTCCCAAGGGGAGGCCACAAGCCTCCTCCCTCCGAGGTCCACAGACAGGCTTCAGGGGGGACCGAAACCCCAACAAACCGAACACAAATCCTAGGTCTCAAGAGCTTTCCTAAGGGACCCATAACACAAAAACAAAATCAGAAAAAGTTACGAATTAGTGTCCTGCAGGCAGAGACTAGGTTTTCTTACAGATGAAAGCAATTAAACACAGCCCATTGGTCCTTCAAAGTTGGTTAACCTGCAACTCCTGTAAAAAGTTCTGGTGCTTTCTTCCAGTCATGAAAACAAAGGTCTATGAGGTTTTTTGTTTTGTTTTGTTTTGTTTGTTTTAAATGCTATAGTCTCAACCATAGATTTCTTTAAAAGTAAAAATATGAATTAATGATTAATTCCTTTCCAGCCTGCCTCTCACAGCAAATGTGGGTATCACATATGAGATGCCACTTTGATAAAAGTGGGCACTGACACAAGAACTTATCACTTTGGCCGTTAAAAATAGTTGTCTGAAAATACAGTAAGCATCCAGAAGGCTGAATGGCTTGAAATATTATATCCAATTAAGTCTGATAAAGCAAGTTGGCCAACAGAGGCAAACCCTCACCAATGTAATTTGCTGGAAGATTCCAAAACTGTCCTGGATTCACAAAACATCCCCTGGCTTTCAACGAAAGTCACATCAGACTCCCTTAAGTCAACTAAGTTTACTTTGAGCCACTTCAAACCTCAAACTTAAACAGAATTTATTAAATAAACACAACCAAGAAAGGAGAAGCCAAGAAACCACTGTAACTCTCAATCCCAGGGAAGCGGGGGGAAAGATTCTCAAGGCAAGGGTTTTCAAGTAACCGTGGTGTCCCGCCCTCAATGACCCTATATGAGGCATCGGTTTAATCTTTAAAAACAATTGCTCTAAACGATTTTCTTTAAATTCGAATTCAAAATCTGCCAAGGACCGTCAGCACAAGTACACGATCTTTTGACCTCCAACCCTGAGCGAGTACATCTTGGGCAGAACTACAACCTAGACTCCAAAGGTCCCGCAGGCAGAGAACACAGTGAATGATCAAACCCTCGCCTGCCTTCTCGCACTTCATTAAGCCGTCTCCTCTGGAAGGGTCTGCGCCCCTCTCACAGGAAGCCGGCACGTTCTGCAAAGGAAATACCAGAACAGAACTTTCCTGGAGAAAGGCACGTCCCCGTTGAACATTTTATTGGGCTTCCCGCACCCAGGCAGTCGGGCCCCGTCGCCCCACCTCGCGCGGGGCGCCGTGGGGACACCCCGCGAGCCAGCCACCCACGCGGAAGGAGGCTCACCTTTCTCTACGTCCCGGAGCGCGGGACCAAACAAAACCTGCCTCGGCTTACTCATCCGGAGACCGCCCGGGGTGTGTGTGTGTGTGGGGGGGGGTGATTTCAGGCGACTCCCGGAAAGTTTCGCCCTCCCGGGCTTAGGTCAGGGTCCCCAGCGAGCGCGCGGCGCGGTGGGCAGGTCCCTCCCGGGGCGCCGGGGCCAGGTCCCGGCATTGTCGCCGGCGCGAGCGCACTCACCTCGGGGAAGAAGTTGTCCATTGTTCCAGGGCGCTCCCCAACTTGCCCGAGTCCCGCGTCCGGCTCGCGGAAGTCAGCCCAGCAGACGGTCCGGGGAAACCATGCGTGTCACGGCGCGACTCCCAGGAACCCGAGCCCGCGGGGCTCCCCCGCTGCCATCGCCTTAACCCCTTCCCGTCTTTCGCACCTTTTGTTTGCCCGAACCCAAGTCTCTAACTCATCCGTCCCAACAGCAGCCTTTGTCTCCCTGCCTCCAAGTTCCTTACTTCTGGGCGCAGCGCTCGCGGGCGGAGAACAGCTGGTGACACATTCTTCCCCCGGGCTGCGGGAGGGCGGCGGGGGTCTTAGGAGCGCGCCCTCTGCCTCTGCGCTCCGGCCGGAGGCGCTCTCCGCGACAGGGGGACAGCGGCCACGAAGCGAGCCCGGAGTGGCTCTCCCCGCGCGAGCGCCGCAGCGGCGAAGGTTCGGGCGCCTGGGCTCAGCGGGCTCACCGCAGCTCCGAGACGTGCAGACAGGAGCACTCGCCCCGCCCACTCGCCCCGTCCCGCCCCGCCCCGCCCCGCCAGGAGCTGAGCCCCGCCCACTCGGCCTGCCCTCCCAGCTCGCCCGCCTCGCCCCACCCCTCCAGGAGCCCAGCCCAAAGCCAACCCCGCCCCGCGCTTCCGCAGGGCCGGCCCTGCCCACTCCGCCTGGGGCGGACGCGCGGGCTCCGCAGCTGGAGGGGAAGGCGAGGCTGGGGCTGCGCCTGCTCTTGTCCCCGCCTCCCCACCCAGGAGTGGGCGGGGGAGTTGACTCTACCCTCTGGTGATTGAGACCAAATAGTCACCGGGGAGGAGGGGTTGGGGGATTCTTTTGTGCCTTTGATCTTCAGCGGACCCTGGAACCGGCTCAACACGGATCTCATTAATGCAGCTCGGCAGATGAGCGACCCCGGGGAGGGAAGCGCGGTCGGCCGAGCTGCCCCGGCTGTTGGGCCAGATCAAAGCGGGGAACGCAGGCTACTCAATTTCTGGAAGCTGCCTTCCCGTGTTGAGTTTCTTTCTTGCAGTCAGGTTAAAGGACGTTTTCTTAGCAGCAGGAGAATGCAGTTTTGTAACCTGGAAGAGGACAAGGCCAATTGCACCGTAAAAAAATGTAACCCCTGTCCTAGACCTAAAGGAAGCAGGCAAAGGCAAGTGAGATGGATGAAGGATCAGACCCACCTGATACTGCTTCCTCTAGGGCAGGTCCTCAAATTTGAGCGTGCCCAGGAATCACTTGGGAATCTTGTCAAAATGCGGATTGGAATTCAGTGGGGGCATTTCCCACAAGCTTCCAGGTGCTCTCAAAGGGTGTCAGCTGGCCCCTTTGCTGGTCTGCAAACTGCAGCCTGTCTCTAACAGGTAGAAAAACTGAGAGCCAAGATTCAGGAACTTCTGTAGCAATTTAAAAATGCCACAACAGCCAAGCGAATGATCGGTGGAATCTTTGAACTGAGTATAAACCAGTTTTGGTGGTGTCAGACCCAGTGGTGAATCATACCTAGCACAGCAAGGTTCTACCATTGGTCTCTGGCAAATTGGAAACAAAAAGGACTGGTTCTTCACCACAAGTGGTGTGAGAAGCCTCTCCAGGGGGTTTGCCAACTGCTACTCATCCTTGAAAACCTAAGTCAGAAAGTCACATCTTCCAGGGGAAGCCTTTCCCGAGACGCCAGGCCACTCATCCGGCTTCCAGCCCCACCTAACCACCTGGTGTGCCTTATTCCTAAGATTGTTGAGGAAACCATATGTTTTAAGGGTCTTTTTATTGGTGTCCCGTCTCTCCTTTAGCTGGGAGAATAGAAGCTCCTCGACAGGGGGAAACTGTGCTTTAAAATGTGTATCCCCCGCCTGACTTAGAATTGAGTGGATGAAGCATCCTTTTTTAATCCGTACGGGAAAATCCAAGAGTGTTTGAAACCCGAACCTCAGACAGTGCTCCAGCATAAATACCCCGATACCCACCCCACTTGCCTTTGGAAGGAGTCAAAGTATAAATTAATTAGTGATCATGTGCTATGCTAGTGCCCTGGTTCACGGGTTGACATACTGGAGCCCTTAAAGCTCGTGTCTCAGGCTGCAAGGAAAGTGAAGAGGGAGCCAGGACCCAGGCACCACCCAAAGTGCTTAGTCAAATGAGCCTTGCTGCCACCTGTCCTCAGATACTGGCGCAAAACAATTACAGTCATTATGGCATTAATCTGTACAGAACATCTCTCAGGAGAAATGACCAGCCCCCTTGTTCAGGCGAGGGTGTGGGTGTGGCTTGGTTCCCAGCATCCACCCAGCCATTAATGTATTGTGCAGCCTTGGCCATGTCATTTCAAAGTCACTTTCCGATACTGGTTCATCAATTGACAGGAATGTACCACACTAATACAACATGTTAACATTAGAGGAGACTGGGGCGAGGGGGACGGTGAGGGGACACTTGCCCTTCGATTGTTGTATAATCCTAAAACCGCTCAAAAACAAAGTCTGTTAGTTTTTTTTTTTTTTTTTTTTAGTTTTTTTTAAAGTCACTTCCCTGTTAAGATTTAGTTAATAATTACCCCCAACTTGACTCACTCATATAAAGAACTGTGAGCCAGATCCAATACATAAAAGTGGAATTTTAGTGAATTATATTTCTTTAAGAGGTTTACACCACCTTATCAAAATCTCCTGAACCAGGTGTTAAAAAGAAAAAAATATATATATATATGACTCAATCTTGGGGAGTGGGCTGGGTGCCTAAATACATCGACATTTTAGTAAGCAGCCAAGTAGGCAATTCTGAGTTTGAGAATCACGGCTTCGGTTGTCAGAATTCATCAGGTTTTCTGTATAAACACACATTCTCGAAAAGGTGTAAAGATAAACTGTAGCAGTAAGTCTCTGCTGAACAGCCAAGTGCCTGTTACTTTAAACGTTCTGGATAGGAGATCTAACTTTCAAGTCTTTACAGTTGAATCCGTTGTTTCAAAGGATGATGTTAAATTTACAAGGACTTAGACAAAGTTGGACAGAGAGGGGGAAGCATTTTAAATCAATAGATTTCTAAGAATATCTATCCCTTTACCATTTTTAAAAAGTTATGTGCTTCCTATCAAGAAGCTGCCTTACCCATTGGTCAAAGCCCTTTGGGCTAAAATGGATAAACCCGCCCTCTAAGAAGTGACAGGTAGAGGCTCAACAGAATGTTAATGCCAGAATGGCCACATTTCTCGGAGGCCAAGTTCCTTCTCAATTATCCTTATTTCTCGAAGACTCCATGCTAACTTTTCATTTTCAAAATAAAACACCAAAAAGCTTAGGTTTCATTCTTATTTAGCTGCAAAAATTAACCCACGATGGACAAAACTTTAATACAGATGGGACCATGTCTCCACTTTAAGGGAGAATTATGTAGGTATCTGTGTGAGTGAAGTAATACGATCTTTTTCTGTTTTTGTTTTCCATCACGTGTTTGTTTTTAGTTGAAGTGTGTTGTCTTAAGCTCCTTTGTGATTTCAAATTGAGTCCTTTGTTCTGTTGCTGCCGGCACCTCCTAATCTGGTTGTGTCTTCGTGTGTAGAATCTTTTCCATCACTTTTGTTTTTATAAAATAGTCACCTCTAATTGCTCCAGTCGGAGTAATGGTTTAATTACTAGGTATGGAAAGGGAAAGTTCAGAAAGGTTCTTTCACACAAATTAGAAGTTGAGAACTGACACAACTCTAAAATCCTGTTTTTCGTGCTTCACTAAACAGTGGTGGTCCTTTCGGTTGGCTTACAGTCTTGGATGTTTAAAAATTCAAATATGTTTGCCTTTTTAGAACAAAAAAAAATGAAGGGAATTTTAATATGTTCTTTAAACGTTTAGACAAGTGTTTTGTTTGTTTACTTCTGATAACTTGCGATTCAAAAATCCTGGAGGGAATTTTTTTTTTCATATGAAGCAGAAAATGATTGTGCAAGATTTCTGTAGAAAGAATAAAATTTGGGGTGAAAATATGTGAAATGTTTTCCCTTGTAATAGAATTGAACAAGTACAAAAGAATAAATAGAAACAAAGCACAAGGGATAAGACACTCAAAAAACTAAGTTGCTGGCAGTTATTTTTTTCTAAACACCATGAACGAGGGCTAGGCTGTAATTTACCTCTTCAGAAGCAGGACACTCCACGGACAGTCGGTTCTAACTAAATCCCCTGTCTTCAAACTAGAGCAGGAATGCTTTCTAAATTGATGTCCCCCACACACGCGGAGAGTGGGTTTCCCAAAATTAATCCATTTCCATTTAAAGCAGTTGGTCCTGGTTCTGTTGAATGGGATCAATGTATCCAAATCCTTGAAACCCTCCAGGATGATAGAGTCCGCCTACTTAGAGAATGTGTGACCACACCCTTTCTCTCTTGATTTCTTTGTATCTTCCTGCTCCCTCTCTTTCCTTGCTCCAGAGCCCGCGCCCCCCCAACGGGGGCTGACTTTCCAAAGCTGCTTCTGTCTCCCCCTCTGCTGTTAATCACATGTTTGCCACTTCCAAACCTCGTGCCCTCCCACACTCCCCCTTCTCACATCTGCAGTTTTCCCTGCTCCTGTGTTTTGAGCCAGTAAATGTGATTGTGCCTATTCTTGAAAACGGGCCATCTCTTCGAACCCCTACCTTGTCCCATTGTCCGCTTCGTCTCTGAGCCATCAGCTCTTCAGCCCCATATGATCAGATTTATTGCCCACAATTCTACTCTCGAAGATCACTGTGACCTTGAAATAATCAAATTCAACAGCTTTTTCTCAAATGTCACCCCCCTTGACACGGCCCCTCCTCTGGATCTCTTGCACTTCTTGGCTTTGGGGCCAGCTTCCTGAGTGTGCATTTAGGCGCACAGGACCCTAGGCTCAGAAGGGACCCCGGGCTTGATTTAATTCTCTGCTGTGTTGTCTTAAAATCCTTAAGGACTTTTGTTTTTCTCTTTTGCAGTGGGCCCTGAAAATTCTGTAGCCAGTCCCACCTAGCTTTGATAACACTGCCTTTGTCTTGTTTTCCCAACTCGTTGGCCTCTTTCTCTGCCACTTTTGCAGGCTCCTCCTCTCAACCGCCCCCCCCCCCCCGAAATATGGTCAATCCTAGGCGCAGGTCCCTTCCTCATGCTTACATCGTCACTCAGCGCACCACTTCAGTGACAGTCTCTTCAGAAATGAGTCCGTGGCTCAAGCTCTGAGAAGTCCCAGACTGTTGGCCAGTAGGTGCTTCTCCTCCTTCATACACCCAAACCAAACTTTCTTCACGGCCTTAAATTCTCTATTCATTCACAGAATAAGAGAATCCAGTCGCCTCCATGAGTAGGTCTCTGTCACTCAGAGCTGCCCCCCATCTTCTGAGGACACTATCGCCCCGCTGAGGGTGAATCCACATTGCAAATCCCTCTCACCCAGAAGAGAATCTTCAAGCTGCTTTCGCTCCACACATGTGACTTCAGTCCCCCCAGGTGGATGCAGCCCCTCATGGTCTCACCTGGGGAAGCAGGGAGGCTCGGCATGTCCGTGTGGGTGACACGGGTGACGGCAGGGGCAGAGTGTCTGTGTGGTCAGCCGGTGGGGGGCAGGCAGCGACTACCAGGCTCGCAGGAGGAGCCGCAGGTTTCTGAGGTGGGTAGGTGACCAACTCACCAGGCCCGTTCCCGGCGGTGAATCTGAGAGTCATTTCTGGAAATCTCAAATCCACTCCTCCTGCCCTTTCAACGATCCAGCAAGCGTTGTAATACCCTTCAATAAACCTCTTGCTTAAATGCACTGACGTGGGTTTTGTTGTCTGCAACGTGCCAATGCCTTAGGAGGGGTGCCATGTTTAGACCCAGGAAAGCGGGGCCCTGTGTTGGGGGTGCTCCTTTGGGGCCTGCCACTGTCTGGGGCCAGCTGTGCCATCCAGAGAAGCCCCTGTGGCCTCGGATCAGTCCCATGTGGGCTTGGTCTTTGTTTCTCCTCTTCGGGGCACCCTCTGACCCTCTACCATGCACGTGGTGTCATCCAGACATCCAGGCATTTATGGGAGTCCCTCCAGGGCCCACGGCTGGACCTCAGGCCCAGGGAGGATGGCCACCTGGATTCTCCTGCTGGCCAAGGCGATGTGTTTTTCACAGGACTGTGAGGGACTGGCCTCCTGAATGAGGCTGATGAGCTATTCTTGAGTGACTTTCACTCACCTCGGACGCAGGAGGACGGCCACACTCCTGGCCACTAACAGGAGAGCTGGTGTGTGGACCCTAAGAAGACTCTGTGTACATTCATAACAACAAATACTGAAGGGCTCATTATTCTAAATCTTCGTGGAGGAATTACTATACCTCACATGGGCTCATGAATTTTGTAATATATATTTTAATCAGATTATTTACATATACACAGGGGTTTCCTATACCTTAAGGCCAGTCCTGAAGAACAGCACAAAAAACCAGCCTAAGGCTGGGGTTCCGGTGAGAAACTTGGGGGGGGGGGCGATTCATGAGCTACATCACGGGGCCAATCCAATGCACATTCTTTTTTTTTTTTTAATTTTGCCAGCACCCATTCTTTTTTTTTTTAAGATTTTATTTATTTATTCATGAGAGACAGTGGGGGAGAGAGAGAGAGAGAGAGAAGCAGAGGGAGAAGCAGGCTCCCAAGGAGCTGGGATCCCGATGCGGGACTCGATCCCAGGACCCCGGGATCATGACCTGAGCCGAAGGCAGACGCCTAACCATCTGAGCCATCGGCGCCCCCCGATGCACATTCTTTTGGGCAACATGGCAACGCTTTGTTTTTCCCACCTGAAACGGCCTGAAATGGCCACTATTGCTTGTGCTTCTTAAATGAGTGAAGAATATGTTTGGAATGTTTTTTTCCCCTCAGGTTTCCAGTAAAGGCAAGGGCTGCTGAGAGTATTAGAAAAAAAAATATCAGATAAGTGTAGAGCGTTGTTTGTATGAGAATGTCCAAGACAGAGTTGTTTACGATAGTGAGAGACCGGGACGGCACATCGTGCCTCTCCGCAGGAGACTGGCAAATGCACAGAGCAGCGTACTCTGGGTTAGCCGTCTGCTTCTGTGTCACAAGCTACCTAGACCCAAGTGGCTTCAGACAACAATGACGTTCTTTCTTACAATGCCGAGGCTTGACTTGGCTCGACCGGGCTTGCTTTCCAGTGTAGTCAACCGGGCTCTCTCTGGCAACTGCGTTGCTCCGCTGTGACTGGTGGTCGAACACGCCTTCCTCATATGGCAGGAACCTGGTTTGGGGGGCGGGAGGGGCCCAGCCCGGACAGCTGAGCAGCTCTCTCCACATGGTCTTTCTTCACACCATGGCAGTCCCCGCATTCCATTAGGGAGAGGGCGGAATTTGCAAGACCTTTTGAGAAATTGCACAAAAGTTACAGATGTTGCTTTAGCCACATTTTATTGGTCAAAGCCTGACAGAAGGCCAGTCCAGATGGAAGAAGCAACAAAGAATTTGTGACCTTTTTTTTGGAAAGGAGTGTGTGTGTGTATACATATGTTAAAGTTATATAACACTAAATTGGCCATTTTAAAGTGCACAATAGTGGGACACCTAGGTGGCTCAGTTGGTTAGGCGTCTGCCTTCAGCTCAGGTCATGATCCCAGGGTCCTGGGACTGAGCTCCGCACCGAGCTCCCTTCTTAGTGGGGGGCCTGCTTCTTCCTCTCCTCCCTGCTCGTGCTCTCTCTCAAATCTCTGCCTCTCTCAAATAAATAAAAATCTTAAAAAAAAAATAAAGTGCACAATAGCATTTAATACATTCACAGTGCACTTAGTGGCATTTAACATAGTCACAATGTTGTGCATCAATCTCCCTAGTTCAGAATATTTTCATCACCCCCAAAGGAAACTTGACATCCCTTTACCAGTTGCTCAGATTCCTGTCTGCCCCCAGCCTCCGGCAACCACTAATTTGCTTTCTGTCTCTGTCGGTGTGCCTATCTTGGATATTTCCTATAAATGGAATCATACATAGCTTCTGTGACTGGCTTCTTTCATCAGCATGTTTTCAACCATGGTCCACGGTAACGCGAGTATCGGGACTGCATTCCTTTTTCTGACCGAATAATATTCCATTGCACCGATAGACCACCCCTTACTGATCCATTTGTCGGTGGATGGATTTCTTTGTCGTTTCTACCTTCTCACTAAGGTGCATAGTGCTGCTGTGAATACTCACGTACCTGTTTTCAGTTCTTTGGGAGAACTCATCTAGGAGTGGAATTGCTGGGCCATATGGTAACCCTGTGTTTAACTTTTTTTTTAAATAAATTTTTGTTTTAATTTATTTATTTGTCAGAGAGAGAAAGAGAGAGAGAGGGCACACAAGCAGGGGGCGTGGCAGAGGGAGAAGCAGGCTTCCCGCCGAGCAGGGAGCCCGATGCGGAGCTCGATCCCAGGACCCTGGGATCATGGCCTGAGCCGAAGGCAGACGCTTAACGACTCAGCAGCCACCCAGGCGTCCCCTGTGTTTAACTTTCTTGAGGGACTGCCCCACTGTCCTCCTCTGTGGCCATTTTTAATCCGCCATACCATTCCATATTTATTGCTGTGGAAATATGAATAAGTAACAAAATGACATGTTTCATCTGCATGGTACAACAGTTTAAAACAGACCGTGGTTTAAGGCAGACAAGTTTACTTTTCTCTTATAAGCAAAGCGTGAGGGCTTTGTTTCTGTAAAGTCTTCAGGGACACTGACTCCTTCCAGCTCGCTCTGCAGTGTCCACTGTGGGCTCTCAGGCCTGTGGGGAGAGAGAGTCAGCTTTCCAGACAGCAGGAAGCAGAGAGGGACAGTGACTGGCACAGGGGACACAGAGCCGCTCTTCCTTAGGGCAGGTTCCCCGGGATGGTTGCACAGTGCACCTATGTGTACTCTGTTGACCAGAACTTAGTCGTCAGCTGCCAGGAATACTGAGAAATATAATATTTATTCTGGGTTTTTATTTACCCGGCTAAAAACTCTGCCTTGGAAGAAGGAAAGACCAGGTACTGAGGAACAGCTACCTGGCTCTTCTCATCTGATAAAATTAATTGTGAAAAGAGCTTTGCAAGAAAAAACAAATACGCTTCACAAATGTTATCCCTAGATACCAAGGCCGCAGACCATTAAAAAATTACTCTTGACCCTATTCTTTATTTTCTGACTTTTTGATGATACCTGTGGGATCATAAAGTTATTCTTATTTTCAAAAATAAAATGCACATTTCCTCTGTAGGAGCAGAACTTCATTTACTCTTCTTTATCTTTGATTATTCAAAAAAATGTTTACTGTGTATCTGTGATGTTGGGTGTTAGGAGATATCAAGATATAAAGATGAGGAAGACAGGATCTCTGAAGAGATCAACAGACCAGTTGCAGCGAGGCACCAAAAGATAATTTTGAAATGACTATGGAAATTTCTGTAGTGAGAAGCCTACGCAAAATTTTAAAGGAAACATTAAAATAAAAAAAAGATTAAAAGTAAGGCCTGGGCAGTGTTACAGGCTCACTTGTGTCCCCAAAATTCCTATGTCGCAGTCCAAGCTCCTAGTACCCTACGGTGTGACTGTATTGGGAGATAAGGCCTTTCAAAATGTGATTAAGTTAAAATGAGGTCCTTAAGGTGAGCCCTAATCCAATAGGACTGGTGTCCTTACAAGAAGAAGAAATGTGGACGCACAAGGAGACAAAAGGGATGCATTCATTCACAGAGGAAGACCAGCAGAGGACACAGCAAGCCAAGGACAGAGGCCTCAGGAGACACCAAACCTGCCAACACCTTGATCTTGAACTTCCAGCCTCTAGAATTGTGAGAAAAGCAATTTCCGTTGTTTAAGGCATCCAGTCTTTGGTATTTTGTTACGTCAGTGTTAGCCAACTAATACAGGGAATCAGGAAGAAATTCCCAGGGAGCTGTACTTGACCCAGGGCTCAGTGGATGAGTAGGAGTCTACCATGCAGAGAAGAGAAGAGAGCACATCCCAGGCAAAGGGCACATGGAAGGAGCCAGAGGTATGAAAAGCATTTTCAGCGAAGGGAGCCGCTAATGGTTAGGGCAGAGAGTGTGTGCGTGCATGTGGTTTTAGGAGACAGACCCGGAGAGTTTACTGTAACTTTCTGTTAAGTGAGTTTACAATCAGTGATATGCTAGTGAATGTTTGACAACTGATGGGGGAGGGGGGGTGCAGACAGCCCTGAATCACACCACAGCATTTGCTAGAAACTATTCTGTGGTGTGAATGCTCTCATCATGGCTGATTTCAAGCTCTCACCTCTATTCGCTGAACGTGGAGCTGAGAAGAGACACGTTATTAGTTAGTATTTCCACCATACAGATAAAAAACAAACAAACAAAAAACAAAAAACAAAAACAATAGAACTACCTCAAGTGCATACAGAATAGTGAAAATGTACTAGAATAATTTAGAAACAATGAGTATTGAGTATTTACTATTTTTGGCTTTCATATAATTTATTTTTTTAAATTTTATTTAAATTCATTGCTTTCATATAATTCAGTTGCAAGTTTATGTAACTTAATTTTGAATAATGGCCATGTTTAACAACCAGCCCAGAAAATTCTTGACAATACAGCCATCTGTTGTCATGAGCAAGTGTGAGCACACCCCCGTTTACATCTACTATTTCATAAATTATTGCACTTGCCCATGGGGGCGTCAGGACTCAGTAAGTGATACATTGTAACTTTTGTCGTCTGGCTGAGCTGATGAACATGAGGGAATGTGCTGAGAAAGTAGAGGATTGTGGGAAACAGGAGGAAGAATCTCCAGGGCTCTACTGGTAGTTAAACCATCACACTAGAGGTGAGATTAACTGAAGCCCTCAAGAAGAGCGGTAAGGTCATTTTTGGAATCCAGGAGGAAGATAAAGGAAGATGTCAGGGAGAGAGGAGATCGTGAGCTGAAGAGGTGGGTGGATGAGGGCGTTTTCAAATTCAATGTCCTCTGCAGGCTGAGCTCCTCAGTAACCAGGAGATGAGGCGATATGCACGCTTGCTTGGATAACTGTACCGGGGTAACTCGTGGTTATCTGAAAGCCAGAGTACTGCAGCTTTAAGAGACGAAGGGATTCTGGCGACTACCAACCACCAGGGTGAAGAAAGGCAGTGTATCCATGGTCATGCAGGGTCAGGGCTAGGTTGGGTACCAGAGGGAAGGCATCAAGAGAAGAGGATGCAGGAAAACCAGACTGGGGGGACCTACACTCACTGAGATCACAGACACAACCAGATGGGGACTCCCCATCTTCCCTCTCAAAGCCACCATCTTACCGGCAGCTTTACGGTCTGCTCCCGCCAGACCTATAGCACCTCCTTGTTGTCTCTAGCTCCTTGCCCTCACTGTGCTGCCCCGCCAGCACTCTCTTCTTCCCTAGCAGACCTTTCTGCCCAGGGGACAACCTACTCTAGGAGCCCCACCTTTAAATCGCTCAAGTAAGACACAACATCCATCCTCCAGTCACTCGCCCGTGGTCTTCACAGCAAAGCATACCCAAGGCCTTCTGTCTCCCGGGGTCTCCTCTGCCTTCGTGACGCTTCCTCCTCAAAGCCGCCCCCTGCCCCCCACTGTCAGTGTCACGATCATTGCCCGGCTGCACAGCAGAAGCAGTGATACCTTAAAGTGTAAATCAACACTTTACTGTGGCACTTAAACCCTGCAAGGGACTTCTCTCTTTTTATTTTACTTACTTATCTATTTATTTTTAAATTTTATTTTTAAAATCCAGTGTAGTTAACATACAGTGTTATATTAGTTTCAGGTGTACAAAATAGTGATTCAACACTTCCCTATATTACTCAGTGCTCATCAAAGTAAGTGTACTCTTAATCCCCTTCACCTCTTTAGTTTATCCTCAAATGACTGACAAAGCCTTGCAAGGTCCTGCCTTCCCGCCTCTCCACCCTACCTAGCCACCAGGCCAGCCACCGGGAGCCCACCGACCACAGAGCTTGATCCTGCCCCAGGCCTGTTTCCTTTACCTGCCATGTCTCCTCACCCTCCACTCTGCCTATTCTCTTTGCCAGGCTGCCCCCCCCCCTCACTTAGGGTTCAGCTCGAGGTGGCATCGGATCTGCCCATTGGATTCTGCACCAACACACCTGTCATACCGTATGACGTTGCTGGACCTAGTTTCTTCAGAGCATCCATCACTCTTGGAAATGATCTGACATACTCGGTATGCAAACTGCAGCCCACGGGCCAGGTCTGACACGTAGCCCGTTTTTGAAATGCAGCTTTATCAGAAGAGCCACCCCCATTCATTCGAGTGGTCCACGGATGCTTTTGGACTATGGAGCTGAGTAGTTGCAACAGAGACCTTAGGGCCCACAGAGCCTAAAATATTTACTCTCTGTTCCTTTCAGAAAAGATTTGCTGATCCCTGGTTGACTTGTTTACTGTCTGGAATCCAGGTCCCTGACAGCAGGGGATTTGTCTATTTCCCACTGTATCTCAAACATTCAGAAGCTTGTCTGTCACTGTTGCGTAAATGAAGGGGTGATAATGAAGGAGTGATAGTATTGTTAGGGAAAACACTTGCATGTCAACGGGCTAAGCCTGATAATAATTACAGCACCACTAGCACTACAAAGAATAAGGGCTAAGGCATATTAACAAGAGCTACTGTGCTGGGCGCTGCTCAATGCAATGCGTTGCTTGCATTTTGTCTAATGCTTACATCAACTCAGCAAGGGAGGTTTCGTTCTACCTGTTTTATACGGAAGGAAACCGAGGCTCAGAATGCAAGCAGTTGCTCATCTTCTCAGTGTTGAGCGGAGACACACAGTAACATGAGATCTCTCAAACTTACGCTTCTTCTTCTGTCTTGCCCTAGAAAGACCGTGAACTTCAGAGAAAGAACTGGGTTCACCACTGGACTTTACAAGCTTTACAACTTCGTCCTTGGCAATCTGGTGATTGTGAGGCTGGCCTCAAAATTGCCACCTATTTATCAGGAATGTTAAAGATTGAATAAGATACGAAACACGTAACGTAGCACCTGATACATAGGGAGTACTCAAAACTGTTCGCTTCCTTCTGTTTCTTTAGACGACGGATAGGACAAATTTCCTTCGGTCTGTAGTTTCCCTTACCCCTGGCAGTGAGTGCGCAGATGGTGGAGGGCCAGCTCTCCTGCTTGGGTAGGCATTTGTGTCTGCGTTTTCTCAGTAGGGACAGCACGCACCTGGGGTGGGACACTGGCCACAGTTTTCTCCTATGTGAGCCTGGCCACTCCCTTTGATTGGAAACAATCCCACCTCTTCTGCCGCTTTCCCTTTGGGACGCAGAGTTCTGTTTCGACTCCTGCCTCTGCCTTCTCATATCCAGCCCCCTGTCCTGATCCCTGCCCAAAACAAAGAGAAATGGAGACAGAAAACAACACCCAGCAAGAAACAAAATTATCTGCGGTTGCAGCACTGTTGTCTGAGTGGATGCAGGGAACAGTGCAAACAGGGAATGTCATGAAGAGTTTTGTAGAAACATCAATATATGAAGACTATAATAAATTTAGTATTGCCAGAAGAGAGCATTTTGGGGGGTGGTGGGAAAAGTGGCAGGAAAATATAAAATGGTTTGTGAATTAGTCATGGGACTCTCCGAATTAAGCAAGAAAAACCAATCCTGGCAAATGTTAGGAGGAAAAAAAAATTATGTGCAGTAGATTGGGCAGCTAGATTATAGAATCAGAGGGTAGAGACTTCCTCTTCCAGCACCATGTTGAATAGTAGCAGGTTTCGGGGCGCCTGGGTGGCTCAGTCAGTTAAGCATCTGCCTTCGGCTCAGGTCATGATCCCAGGGTCCTGGGATCAAGCCCCATATCGGGCTCCCTGCTCAGCTTCTCCCTCTCCCTCTCCCTCTGCCCTTCCCACCCCGCTTGTGCTTTCTCTCTCTCTCTCTCTCTCTCAAATAAATAAATGAAATCTTAAAAAAAAAATAGTAGCATGTATCACTGCAAACACTTTGATCACACTGGGTGTGATATAATAGGCATCCTTTAAAAGTCATGTCTATTCAAATTGAGGGACATTCTACAAAAGCGCTTGACTGGTACTCCTCCAACTGTCAAAGTCATCAAAAACAAGGAAAGATAGTATAGAAAGTATAACAAACCAAGGAGGCAAAGGAGACACGATGACTTACGTGTACTGTGGGATCCTGGAACAGGAAAGGGACATTTGTGGAAAAGCTAGTGAAATCCGCATAAAGTCTGAAGTGTAGTGAATAGGAAAGGACCAACGTTGGTTTCTTCATTTTGACAAATGTACCAGGGTTAAGATGTCAACAAAATGAAAGGGATTCTCCGTACTACCTTTGCAACTTTCTATAAACCTAAAATTATTCCCCCCAAAAGTGTATTTTCTTAAAAATCCATAAGTGTGCCCACAAGAAAGTAAGGGAATCCACAAAGGCCCAGAGGAAGACAAGGCAAAACCGCAAAGGCAAGTGATTCCCCATGCCAAAGAGGAATGCAGGACAAAACTTCCATGAGTCACAGCAGAGGCTCTTGCAAAAAGCAGGGATCCTCAAAGGGCGACACCCTCAGGCACACACAGTACTGAGAATTCCCAACCTTTGCCAAAGATGCTGACAAGAAAATGTGTCCATTTAGCCCTTGATGTGGGGCAAGAAATAGAAACTCTCCTAAGAACTCATAAACACAAGCAACTCTTATTCTGGGTTAGACTTTCAATTTGTACTACCTGTTGTGGGTAGATTTGTGAGCCCTGAAAATCCTATGTTGAAATCCTAACCTCCAGTACCTTGGAATGTGACCATACCTGGAGGTAAGGCTTTAAAGGGGTTTTTAGGTTAAAATGAAGCCATTAGCGTGGGCCCTAATTCAATGTGATGGGTGTCCTATTAAGAAGAAATTTGGACATACAAAGAGACACCAGGAACGAGCGTGCACTCAGACAGAACATCACATGAGGACACAGCCAGAAGGCAGCCATCTGCAAGGCAAAGAGAGAGACCTGAGGAGAAACCAACCTTTCCAATACCTTGATCTTGGACTTTGAGCCTCCAGAATTATGAGAAAATAAGTTTCCATTGTTTAAGCCACCCAACCAGAAGAACTTTGTTATGGCAACCCTAACCAGTGGCCCAGGAAAACCCAGGGTCTGGGAGGGACTGCAGTAACATATTCCTATGGTCCCATGGTTTTGCACATCTTTTATGAGATATTTTCATTGTAATGGACTCACCTTAAGACTGCCGTATCTTTCCAGCCCAAGTCTACTGTGTCACATTTCTGTACATTTTGGGGCATTAGAGTAGAAATAGAACCAACAGGATATATATGCCCACACACTAACATACATGCAGACACACAAATTTATTTTTATTTATTTATTTTTTATTTTTAAAGATTTATTTATTTATTTGAGAGACAGAGAGAGAGAGAGAAGGAGAGAGAGCACGAGCAGGGGAAGGGGCAGAGGGAGAGAGAGAATCTCAAGCAGACTCCTCGTTGAGCATGGAGCCCGACCCAGGGCTCGATCTCACAACCCTGAGATCATGACTTGAGCCAAAGTCAAGACTTGGATGCTTAACTGCCTGAGCCACCCAGGTGTCCCGAACAAACTTATTTTTTAAAAATTGGCTCACATGATTTTGGCAAGTCCAAAATCTGCAGGGTGAACTGATAGGTTGGGACCAGGGAAGAGTTGCAGTCTGAATTTAAAAAGCCATCTGCTGTCAGAATTCCTTCTTTCTCAGGGATGTCAGACTTTGTTCTATTAAGGCCTTCAACTGATTGGGTACACACCACCCATGTCATAGAGAGAGGGTAATATACTTTACTCAATACACCGTGGAAGGATTCCCATCATTTGGTTAATTAATACATCCATCACCTCACATATTATTTTCTTTTTGCTGAGACATTTAAGTTCTACTCTTTTAAGCAAAGTTCAATTATACAATACTGTCTTATCAGCTATGGCCATCATGTTTTATCCTCAGACCTTATTCATCTCATAGCTGAAAGTTTGTACACTTTTACCATCCTCTTTCTATTTCCCACCCTCCCCCCACCCCCGCCAGTCCCTGGCAACCACTTTTCTACTCTCTGTTTCTAGGTTTCAATTTTTTTTTTTAAAGATTCTACATATAGGTGATAGCATGCAGTATTTGTCTTTGTCTGTCTGTCTTATTTCACTTAGCGTAACGCCCTCAAGATCCATCCATGCTGTTGCAAATGGCAGGATTTCCTTCTTTCTCACGACTAAATGATATTCCATTGTGTGTGTGTGTGTGTGTGTGTGTGTGTGTGTGTGTGTGTGTGTGTGACATCTTCTCCATCCATTCCTCTGTTGATGGACAGTTAGGTATAATTATAATGAACATGGGGTGAAGATATCCCTTCATCATAGTGTTTTCATGTCCTTTGGGTAAATACTCAGAAGTGGGATTGCTGGATCATAGGGTAGTTCTACTGTTAACTTTTTGAGGAACCTCCATACTGTTTCCCACAGTGGCTGCACCGGTTTGCATTCCCACCAACAGTGCACAGCATTCCGTTTCCCCACATACCCACCAGCATTTGTCATCTCTTGTCTTTTTGATACTAGCCATTCTAACAAGTGTAAGGTGAAATCTTGTGGTTTTGATTTGTGTTTCTTTGATAATTAGTGACGTTAGCACCTTTTCATCTATCCATTGGCCATTTGTATGTCTTCTTTGGAAAAGTGTCTATTCAGTTCCTCTGCCCCCCCGCCTTTTTTTAAAGTGGCTCCATGCCCTGAACAAAGCCCAGCACAGGGCCCAAATCTATAACCCAGACATCAAGACTCAAGCTGAGATCAAGAGTCGGTCACCCAAATAACTGAGCCACCCAGGGAGGCATCTTTTAATCAGACTGCTTTTTTGTTCCTACTCATTTTTTTTTAAACAAATTTTACTTGGTAAAATATATATCACATGACATTTGCCATTTTAACCATTTTAAGTGTATAATTCAATGCCGTTAAGTACATTCCCAACATTGTGCAATCTTCACCATTATCTACTTCCAAAGTATTTTCTTCCCCCCGAACAGAAACTCTGTAACCACCATGCGGTAACTCCATTCCCCATCCCCTAGCCCCTGAGAACCTTTATTCTGTTTCCTGTCTCTGTGAATTTGCCTGTTCTAGATATTTCATGTGAATGAAATCACACGTTTTTTGTCTTAAGATAATTTTTTTCTTTTAGTTTTTATTTAAATTCTAGTTAGTTAACACACAGTGTAATATTAGTTTCAGGTGCACAGTACAGTGATTCGGCACTTCCAGACATCACCCGGTGCTCATTATGACACGTGCCCTCCCTAATCCCCATTGCCTGTTTCACCCGCCCCCCACTTATGTTCCCCCATGTACAGTTTGCTCTCTATAGTTAAGAGTCTGTTTTCTGGTATGTCTTCTCTCTATCTCTCTCCTTTCTTTCTTTCTTTTTTTTTTCATTTAGGATAATGTTTTCAAGGTTTTAACTGTGCTATAGTATATATCAGAACTTTATTCCTTTTTATGACCGAATAATATTTCATTGTATGGATATACTACATATGTTTATTCATTCATATGTCAATGGACCTTTGGGTTATTTCTACCTTTTGACTAATGTGAGTAATGGTGCAGTGAACATTGTGTACAAGTACCTGTTTGAGTCCCTGCTTTCAATTCTTCTGGATATACACCTATAATTGGAATTGCTGGATCGTTTGGTTATTCTGTAGCTAGCCTTTCAGGATCTGCCAAGTGTCCTACTTACTGTTTACAGCCTACCTGTTACAAATGAACAGCCACTGAGCTCCAACATATCTGCTGCCACCATGTTGACATTCTTAATAACCTTATCTTTGAACGTGTGTTATATAAGAGAAGTCTGATAGGACAATGGAGCATGTGAAATGCACAGTATGAGTGTTCTCAGCCATTCCTTGCTGCCCTGTTTGCATATAGTGTTCATAATGCCCCATGAACACAAAATTCTGGAAGACCCAGGATGCACAGGAATTCAGTGAGACTCAAAGTGAGTAGCGGGTAATTGTGTCATGTCTGTGACTGAGTCAAATGGGTGTGGGGGTTGCTGAAAGCCCCAGGTGGCCTCACTTCTGCTCAAACATAAACTTCCTTTGAATGCAGAATGAAAGCGATGGTGTTTTAAGAAACATAAACCACCAAGGAACCCTATCATCTTCTCTCCTGTTCATGTTACTTCCCTGTATTCACAACTACTTATGCTGAAAGTGATGATCTAGAAGGAAAGGGAAAAATAGTGCGGCACATAGGTGCTTTTTCATCCCGTCCTTCTTTACTCATAAGGAAACCAAAGGTAGGGGGTGGGGAAAGGAAAACAATGTGGTTTTATGCAGCATTTCCACTGTTCTTGTAAGAATAAAATACGACACATGCACAAACTACAAAATATGAATTGTGGAATTTCAGTGATTTCGTGTGACTCGAACACTGATATTTTTCTTTAAAATTGGTCTTGCACAACATAAAAATGGACATTGAAATCCCTGCTAATAATTTAAATTTTTTATTTTTTCTCTACTTAGAATGACGTTAAAAAGCAAACAAAAACTACCATGATAGGTCAAGAGAGAGAACACAGAAGCAGGAAAAAAGCTTTTCAAGTCAGTGCTTTTAATGGCACTTTTTTCTGGCTTTTTGAACAAAGGGTCATGCATTTTCATTTTGCACCGGGCCCCGTAAATTACGTAGCCAGCCCTGACAGCCCCTTATTCTCGGATTCTACAACAGTAGGGTTATGTGCAATTAGGGTAGTGGGGGAGGGATGAGGTAGATCTTGAAGTACCATGGTATTATTTTAGGAAGGGTGGAGCTGACCATGATTCCATGAAGGAATGCACTTCAGAAAATAAGTACACAGATGAAAGAGCTTACAGACTCAGGCTCTCATTACATACTGTCTCAGCATTGCCGTTCTTGAACGAAGGACAGATATCCTATCTTAGAAAGACAGAGAGAGGGAGGCAGAGGAAGGCCAGGTCAGTAAATACCACACCACACAAATAAAGTTAATAGCAGTAAAATAAGAGTAATGATAGGCTCTATGTCATTGATAATGTTATGAAAGACTATATATATGTATATATATATTTTCATCCAAAATCAGTATAAATTTCAGTCTTATGGTCTGATGTATACTTAAGAAGGCTTTATTTTGATTAACTGATCCATAGAATAAAAATAAACTCAATTATCGTGCCTCATCCTTTTAGATTCTTTTAACATAAATATTTTATGGAAATTTGAGTAAGCCAACAAATATCAGAAGTAATATCAATCTCAGAAATAATAGTCCTGCTCTCCTTTGGCAAATTTTTAAAATTTTGTTTTCTTTAAAAGCTACTCTGAAAATAACATAAAACATTTTGGATTAATGACTGTTTTTTTTTTTTTCTTTTTCTTTTGGAAATCCTAAATATGTCCTTATGTGGAAAACTTATTGGGGCACCCGGGTGGGGCAGTTGGTTAAGCGTCTGACTCTTGGTTTCTGCTCAGGTCCTGATCTCAGGGTCCTGGTCTCAGGGTTGTGAGATCGAGTCCCGCTTGGAGCCCCAGTCTGTTCCGCACGCTCAGTATGGAGTCTGCTTAGGACTCTTTGCCCCTCACCCGCTCTCTCTCTCTCGCTCTCTCACTCTCTCTCTCTCACATAAATAAGTACATCTTAAAAAAAAAGAAAACTTGTTTTCCCTAGAGAGAGAAAACTAAACAAAATAGTGATATTTCGCCTATTTCTCTGATGATCTGTTACTTTTAATCTCCTGTTAAGGTAGCCAAGCGACACTACAGGATGTAATCAAAATGTGTCTAGTCTTTGAAATCTGTTCTGTTGACTCAATGCCATCTGTCAGGGACAAAGAATTGCAAAGGCATGCAACCACAAATTGTAAAAAAAGGAAAAGGTTGCAGCCGATTTCCCCAAACACTAGGCAACATCTGAACTATACTTAATTCATGAGATTTCTCTTATCTCACATAACAGTTTAGCAAGGAATAGGTGCTCCCTTCTTGTGTACTATTGACCAGCAAATTAATGTATTGATTATTTATCTCTATGCTCACTAGTACAGAGGGTATCTTACATTGTATTAAAAACATTTCCTGAGCACTTACTTACCTTATTCTGTGCAATTTATCTGGACTATCTAACTTAAACCTCCAATAACACTATGAAGCAGGTCTTATTATTAACTCATTTTACAGATGAGGAAACCGAGGATTCAAGATTGAGTGATTTGTCCAATCTCAGAAAACTTGTAGGCAGTCAAGACAGAATTGGAACCCTGGTACCCTGATTCTAGAGCTCATCAAAGTATGCCACACATGCTCCTCAAGGTGTCTACAAAAATACCACAATTTGTTAGCTAATGTATGGGGATTAAGATTCACCATGAATGAATCTCTCCTCCTTCTCCTCACAGGGGTGAGTGCATGCTTGGGTACCTGCTACCTTTGAATTTTGAAAGGGAATATAGCAGAAGGGAAATAAAGTAAGGCGGGACAAGTGTCATTTGTCTCTGCTCAGGATTTTGTATTCCAAAACCAATGGAACTAAAGCCAATGGAAAGAACTAGAATGGAACACAATTTCCCTTTGCTGCTCAAAATAATAAGAGGTGGTCTTACAATATTTGATGTTTTAGGTAGTCTCAGAAAATACAAATTAGTAATATTTACATGAACTGCTGTACAATTTTAGAAACTTTATTTAATCAGATGATACAGGAGCACTTAGTAAAGAATATATTGTTCACTATGAGTTGGCTTCGATTCCCTAAGAGCAAAGTTGCTGCACTAACCTAATTTTTCAAAACGTTACCAGAATGACAATGGAAATATTCTGCCAACCCTAAATACTTTGAAAAGTTTATGGCCTATGACTCAGATGAAGAACTACAGGCTGAAGGGTAATATATCTACATGGACTATATTATCATAGATTTTTTTAGATCAGTGTGAATCTAGGGAGCATTTTCAAATGGCATGCCACAGGTTGATAACACTTGACTTTGTCCTCATAGACTTTTTTCAAATCAGTAATTTTGATAAAAACACAGAGGAAATATTTATCAGGTTTCAGAGTGATCAAGTATCCATTGTAAAGCATGATTGGATCAAGATTCTTAGGCATTGTGGGGCACCTGGGTGGCTCAGTCTGTTGAGCAGCTAACTCCTGATTTCAGCTCAGGTCATGATCTCAGGGTCCTGGGACCGAACTCTCTCTCTCAAATAAATAAATATAAATTAAAAAAAAACTCTTAGGCATTATGAAAGCCTTGAAGTTTTGGCCACTACAGAAAAGATGAAATTTAGTGGGGAAAAATAAAAAATTCCCTGTTTAGATTTTAAAAACAGACTCATCTGTACAAAGAGTTTGTGTCAGTCAGGATAGGCTAGATTATGTGGTAGTAACAAATCACACGCCCAGAATTCCAGAGACCTGACAACAAGGCTTTATTTCTCATTCACCTTACATGTCCACAGTGGGTCACCTAGGGACTTTGCATTTTCCACACTCTGGGATCTAGGCAGGTGGAGAAGCTGTCATCTGAACATCCTTGGTCACAGGGACAGAGAAGAATCTAATTAGCCCTTAAAACTCCCAGGGAAGTATCATGTCATCTCACATCTCCTTGACCAAGGAAGTCACGTGACTACTCCTGGTTCTAGAGGGAGAGCAGTGCGGTCCTACCACGTGCCAGGAGAGGAGAAAACAGTCCTTAGGACCACCACAGGTTAGACCCAGTGTGACAGCTGTTGATGTGAAAAAGAGTGGGAGTAAGTTGGTTGATGGCAAAATTTGGTTGATGAAAAATTAATGCAGCCTTAATAGTGCATTGGTTGAAGTATCTGTGGTAGGCTGAGTAATGGCCCCCAAAGATATCAAGCCCTAATGTCCAGAACCTGAGAATGTTGTCTTCTCTGGCAAAAGGGACTTTGCATCTGTGATTACACTAAGGATTTTGAGATGGGAAGATTATCCTGGATTATCTAGGTGGGCCTTAAATGTACTCGCGAATGTCCCTATAGAA
The DNA here is from genome assembly GCF_003265705.2 of Callorhinus ursinus. Lineage (NCBI taxonomy): Eukaryota > Metazoa > Chordata > Mammalia > Carnivora > Otariidae > Callorhinus > Callorhinus ursinus. The sequence goes on along the minus strand of NW_027397065.1, from coordinate 79,638,934 downwards.
GAGGGAGACAGGATGGACTTTGAAGATGCAGAAAGGCAGAAGCATGCAGACATTTTGATTTCAGTCCTGCCAGATTCATTTTACACTTCTAAACTCCAGAGATGTAGGATAGCTAATTTATCTTGTTGTTGTTGTTGTTTTTAAGATTTTATTTATTTATTTGTTGGGATGGGGGAGAGAGAGAAAGCACAAGCAGGGGGAGCTGCAGGCAGAGGAAGAAGCAGGCTCTCTGCTGAGCAAGGAGCCCAATGCGAGACTCGATCCCAGGACCCTGGGATCACGACCTGAGCAGAAAGCAGACACTTCACCAACTGAGCCACCCGGGCACCCCTAATTTATCTTGTGTTAAGCCACCAAATTTGTGGCCATTGTTATAGCAACACCAGGAAACTACTATAGTATGAAAATCAAGAGTTCTTTTGTTCTCAGACAAAACAATCAGAATAATCAAGAAGCTCGATAATAGCACGTCACATACAGAGTGGCTGAAGTTGCAAGGGAAGTTTCACCTGAAGCAGAAAATAAATACAATGGAGGCTTTCATATCTAAGGGCTGTCTTGGAGGTTTGGGTGAGGCCTGTCTGTGTGGACACAGAAGCCAGAACTTGATCAGTGAGTGGTATTGTTACAGCGATTGGCTCATGACAAGACTGAAGGCTGTTCAACATTAGAACAGGCGGTCCGGTGCCACTGGATACAGGCCTGAAGTTGCTGGATGACCACTGGTCGAGGATATTGTCAGAGAGAATCCTGAGTTGGGTAGGAAATTTAGATAAATAACTCCTTAAGTCCCTTCCTGATTTTTTCCCCTCCTGTATTTGATCCTGACCATTACCTTGACAAGAACCCCATAAGGTGGTTGGCAGGTGTGGGAGGTGCCGGGGCTATACTAAGAGGGGACATTATCGGCCCAGCAGTCAGTAAAGGTGCTGGTCAAGGGGAAGAGACATAATTCAGATTAGAAGAAGTGAGGCCACATGTCAGGAGGCAGGAAGGTGCCCAATGAGAGAACCTCAAAGGAACAACTAGGCAGAAGACCTAGAGAAAGGGGAGTGTGAAAAAGGCTTTGCCCATCCGTAAGCTGAGGTTCAAATGGGTCAAAAGGAAAAGACAGAGAGTTTTGGAAATGAACCCTGTGAATATTTTCATATATTTTAAACTTGCAATGTCAACTGTGTAGCTTAAGGGTCTGGGTTGGATCCTAAAGGGACCTCATAATTTGGCTTTCCTCCTCCCTCTGTCTGTTCTCAATCTCTGTTAGTGACTCCATTTCCTTGGGCCACCCTTTGAGATCTTGTTTCTCTGAGCACCACCTGCGTTATCACCTGGGTACTAGTTAATGATGTCAGGATCACGAAGGTGCGGACTGAGAATCTCAATTCTTCGCCAGCTCCCTAGTTGATTTTTTTTACTCGTTGAAGTTTAATATACAATTCCTTAAATAGTAACACTCTGAAATTTACCCTTATAATCTCTTCCTCCTTCTTGTATGCTCTTGCTAGCCCATCACCTGGCATGTAGGAAATAGATACAATATTTGTGAAACAAATGAATAATGTCACCCAAAGCTCTTCAACCATTGCCTGCCTGTGTGTTGGTGAGGACTCCTAAAATCAGATCTCTAGGCCACATCTCTCCTGAGACTTAAAGCAAGCTCCCAACTGCACATCATTCAACAGGTACCCCAACCTTAGCAACATTTTGCAGAATGGAGCTCATTGGCTTTTCTCTAGAACCTGCTTCTCCCTTGCAAATACAGTCTTTCTTCAGGTTTCCTTAGTTATGGCCACCATCTACCCTGTGTTTTAAGGGAAAAAAAATTGAAAACTTATTTTACTCAACCCCATTCCCATTGGGATATTCATCAACCCCAAATTTTATTATTGCGACACATCTTGATTCTGTCCCTTAACCTTTGTTCCCCACTGTACTTGCCCAGCTCAAATTTGTGTTTTTGTTGCCAGGAAAACTGCAAGAGCCTCACAATTAATCCTTTAACTGCCGATCTCTTTCCACTGTAGCTGTTTTTATCTGTGCCACAAGAAGTCACGTCCTAAAAGAAAATTTGATCCCATATGCTTCCTCTCCTTTTTGATAATACGACTTCCAGATTCTCTAGGAGGGTGAGCAAAATTCTTCAGTCCGTTTTCAGGCTTATTCTAATTTTGTCTTCCTCCCCATTCCCCTAATCACACATGAACCTTATGGCCCAGTTACATTCAACCTCATACGGTTCTGGGCTAAGCCAGCTTTTGACACCTATATGCCTTTAAACAAGCTAGGTCCTTTGCCTTAATTGTCCACCTTCTTCTCTGCCCAGCACTTTAAGACCTTTAAACCACATCTCTCTTGAATAAGTTTTTAAGTGAAGGTATGCATGTTTATCCATAGGCTTCTAATACCCTCAACATCTGTTCGTGTCTCTATTATATTACAGTATTGCACTGAAAAAAATTAGCTATGTATCAGCTTCTTCTGCTAGTAGACTATGATCTTCTAAGAAAAGAGGCCATGTCTTTTTCATCTTTGCATTTCCAGTGCCTGACATAGAACCTGTTCCATAATAGCTGCTAAATAAGTGTTTGTTTACAGAATTAATCAATATCAGAGCTGATGTCAGGGAGATCCCTAGAATGGTTCTATTTTGGAAGGCAGCGCAGAGACCACCTAGTACCAGTGACAAGTAATGCTGCCTTTGGATAGTCTCACTGAGGTCTTGGAATTGTAACTGTATTCTATTTCTCCTTCCACACTTGGGATGGATGAAAATTATTAGGTGATTTTTTTAAAAATCTTACTTGAAGACTTAACCTTTATTAGAACTTTCTCTATCTGATTATTGCTGCAATCCCCATGGGAGAATCTTTTTAAGTCTTATTCTTAGAGAGAGTTTAATATAGCAACAGTAGGACAAGCTACGAATTATTGCAATGAAGGAAGAAAGTGCTTATTCAGTGTACTTGACAATTAAATATAACTACATTCAGTATGGATTACGGCTACCAGTTTTCCATGGGGGATGCAACTGCCAAGGCTCTCTCCCTATTCGGAAAGGCCCTTCCTGGAATTTGCACTCCATTCCTTCACGCCTGTCCCTGTGCCCATCAGGAGGTCATGACTGTTGATGACAGAAACCAAAGGAAAAAGGTCCTCTGCTTGGAACTGCAGAGAACCACCACCAGTCTAGCAGGGACTTAAAAACCTGGTCTTGGGAAATGTGGAATTCAAAATAGTGAATTCAGTGCAAGGAATCCCTCTCTTTTTTTTTTAAATTAAATTTAGTTTTATTTAAATTCAATCAATTAACATGTAGTGTATTATTGGTTTCAGAGGTAGAGTTCAGTGACTCATCAATTGTATATAACACCCAGTGCTCATTATATCATGTAACCTCCTTAACGCCCATCACCCAGTTACCCCATCCCTCCATCCACCTCTCCTTCAGGAACCCTCAGTTTGTTTCTTAGGGTTAAGAGTCTCTTATGGTCTGTCTCCCTCTCTGATTTCATTTTATTTTATTTTTCCTTCCCTTCTTCTATGTTCAACTGTTTTGTTTCTTATATTCCACATGACTGAAATCATATGGTATTTGTCTTTCTCTGACTGACTTATTTGGCTTAGCATAATACCCTCTAGTTCCATCCACTTTGTTGCAGATGGCAAGATTTCATTTTTAAAAAAATTATTTATTTATTTCACAGAGAGAGAGAGAGAGAGAGCATAAGCAGGGGGAGCAGCAGAGGGAGAGGGAGAAGCAGGCTCCCCGCTGAGCAGAGAGCCCGATGTGGGGATTGATCCCAGGACCCTGGGTGGAAGGCGGATGCTTAACCGACTGAGCCACCCAGGCGCCTCAAGATTTCATTTTTTTTGATGGCTGAGTAGTTCAGTAAATAGAATCTCTCTCTTCTCTATTTCCTCAAGGAATGGATAAAACATAATAAAAACCAGGAAAAAAATTTATCGGCAAGACCCAAACAAAGATGTACAGCTTCATGCCATTGCCATCAAAATGGGGTAGGATGCCAAGAAGGGGAACAGAAGATTCTGGTGTGGTTTTGCTCAGTCTCTAAAAATGCTCATCAAGCTTCACCAATTCAGAGAGATGGGGATTGAGGTGTAAGTCCAGGGAAAAGATGAGGGAAAAGTAGTGGGAGCCAAGGCCTCATCTTCCTATCCCAGAATTGTTCAGCAAACAAAGGATATATCAGGCTTTCTCATTTTCCAGGGGTCATCACTGAACTGTGGGGCTGAGTCACATCTTGCAGGAAACTTTGTGAACATAGACTAGCTACATCCACCACTGGGTGGAGTGAACCTTGGCACGGAATCCTGACTGAGTGAGAACATCTCAGACAGGAGAGCAGAGCTCATGTGTTCGCTGATTTATGATTTTGTATTTTCATCTTTGGTCTTCCTCATCAATAAATGTTTTGTAATGTGTATATGCCTTTAAAAGATAAAAGTAATACAACTGCAATCATTTAAGAAAAACAAAGAAGCCCATAAAAAAAAAACAACCCAATCTTGAGAAATCCCTTTTTGGTGTTTCCTAGGATCCCTTAGGGAAGGAATCCCAGTTTGCCCATCCAAACTCAGCTCTCCGTCAGACTAAAGAAAGTGCCTAATCCCCCTGTGAGCTTCCTTCCCTGGCAAAGTAAACAGAGTAAGCTATCCCTTGTCTAACCCAATACGTTCAGAGACTGGAGCAACTACGAGTTAGAACTAGTTCGTGAAGGGAAATGGTTGGAAAGTCTCCAAAGAAGTACTACACAGATTTTTTTCGAGGATGAACATATTCGGGAAGGGAGCTGGATTTTTCATACTGTCCGCATGGTGTTTCCACTTCTTTCTGAAGCCAGACAGAGTTGGAGTGACAAATCCTCACAGCCGTTCCACAGCCGATGCCACAATTCCTTATGAGAGTTGAGCTCCCGTCCCTCCCTTCCCTTGGAGTCTTGGCCCCATGCACCCCTCACATCACTTTTCTGACTGGGAGGCAGTAATATTTCATGCGTCTAATCATTGCACAGACTTGCATTTGATGCTAGCTGCAGTAGGCTTAAATGACAAAATCATTTACATATGAGAAAATGCTCATGTGACTATTTAAACCGAAATCCTATGAACAGATCATAGGAGCCTAACATTCTAGCTGGTAGGATTTACACCCTTTACATTTTTCTTCCCCCCTCCCCCCCAATTTGCAAGATGGACACATATTATGTATAGATCCAGAACAAAGAATATATAATTTGCAACCGAATAAGAAATTCTGAAGGGGATTTTTTAAATACTTGTACCCCTTGACCTTCTCCCCTCCGCCCCCACACACAACAAGACAGTAATTGAATTAATTTCTCCTGTAGAAGTTTTCCTTAAACGAGGACAACTGGTTAAGAAGGAAATTTAGAACAAATAAAAGGAAATAACTTCTTCATGCAGCTTGTGGTCAGCTAAAGGAATTTGCTGTCACAGAAGGTCAAATGGTCAAATGCAGTAGTTGGATGACTTGAAAGGCTAGCCAACTGAGGCGTATTCAGGGGGGCAGTGGCTGGAGGAAGGGAAGGGGTCAGGAAGAAGGCAGGCAAGGGCTGCCCCAAGTCTCAGCGGGTAAGGGGAAGCTTTAGGGTGAAGAAGAGTTTCAGCTGGAACTGGTAACAAGAACATCCTGCTGACCTTGATTTGAATATTCAGAACAAGACCTTACTGATAAATTGCTCATGAAAACTGAAGCCACTTTCGTTTTAATGCCGCACTTGACCTTTGGTCTGCCCAATGGACTCACGCTAAGCAGCCATCTGGAGGTGGTTTTTATTCATGAATGCACTTGGGCATTTATTGAGTTTAGTGCCAGGTGCTGGCAACACCACAGCAAGTAAGAAGGGAAGAGCTCACAGTCTACAAGGAAAACATACGTAAAAAAACAATTATAGAGCAACCTATTAACGCTGTGATACCAGTGAGGTTCAAGTGCTATGGGAACCTAGATGTAATACATTTTGCTAGGCTGGCGAGGGGGTGGTGGGTCAGGATGTGTTTTTCCCAAACTTTCCTAGAAGTAAGAATCATCCTTAAAAACTGGCTGGAAAGGGGTGCCTAGCTGGCTCAGCCAGTGGAGGATACAACTCTTGATCTCAGGGTCTCTTGAGTTTAAGCCTCACGTTGGGCATGGAGCCTACTTTAAATAAATGAGTGAATGAATGCTTGGAAAAACAGATTCTTTGATTTCAACCCAGACCTACAGAATGAGAAGGTCCAGGGGAGAGGCCAGGAATCTGTATACAGAAGGTCCCCAACTTATGATGGTTCGATTTCACAATTTTTAGGCCCCAGCTTAACCAGCATTTCTTTTGTGAAACATCTCCTGATGCCCAAAGTCTGCGTTAGGCACCCACCCTGAGTATTCTGACAGCACCTTTTACGCTCTCTGCCACACTGAATGGTAATTACATGTTTGTTTGTCTGACTAACTCGCAGCCATATGGGCTGTGTCTCTATTACCAGGATACACAGCCTGACGGCAAGGAAGTGCTTCATCAGGGGAGGTTCGTGAGTGGAATCAAATTAAATCGAAGGTCCACATCAAACAGGTGGAAAAGGACTTGCAAAGCTCAGAGACTTGAAAATTGTGCAAGATGTGTTTGGGACCAAAGCAATAGTTTAGTGTGAGCAGTGCTCATAAATCACACGGAAAAGTAAAGAGACAGCGGGGCGTGAGCACCCCTGAAGACCACAGAGCTGGCTCTGCAAGCCGCCATGAGTGATGCAACTCTGTGATCTTGGGCTTTTCTGGAGTCATGGAACCTTGGAGAGAGTCTGATGAGAGCCATAGATCCTACCGCAGAAAAATCCCCACACAAATGAAAAGACTATGAACATTCTGAAAGAATTTCAATGAGTTTAGAAGCCTGAAGCCTACGCAACCCAGGTTAAGAACTTTGACTTGAAAGGAGACCCTGTAGGGAGAGTAACTTTGGCAGAAAAGGAGGGATGAAATCAGGCGGGGGTAGGGGTGGGGGGGTGGGGAGGCTGTTTTTTAAATAAAGTTAATGGAACACGCCACACCCATTCATTCCGGTCTTGTCTGTGGCTACTTTGGAGCTGCAAAGACAGTTGAATAATTGCAGCCGAGATCTTATAGCCTAGAAAACCCAAAGTGGTCCTCAGCAGCTCTTTACGGAAAACACTTGTTGACCAGGGAGGTGGCTCTGCTCATATTCTGCTCGAGTGGGTTTTCTACACATACATTCTGCAGCTGGTGTCCTTTCATTAAAAAAACAAAAACAAAAACAAAAAAAAAACAAAAAACAAACAAAAACCCACAAATGTATACATTTTAAATTGCTTTTCCTTTTCCAGGTTAAAGAAAGAAATAAAAAACAAAACAAACCAACAAACCCCAGAAAAGTCTAGTGCCAAATAGTGGCATGGTCATTAAAATTTTTTAAGTCAGAAATTTAAAATTATGTGAATATTTTAAATGGATTACTTCAAGTTGGATCCAGCCTTTCCCGGATGTTTTCCTCAAGGAGGTGGGTGGCAGCACAGGGGAAGTGAGGGGGGTAAGCCACCTCTGTGAATTCGCCTCAGTTATTTAGTCTCTGGGTACCTCAGTTTCCCCTTTTGTAGCAAAGAATAACAGATGCTCATTTTCCCCAGAGTTGCTGTGAAGTGTAAACGATACAGTGAAGGTCTGATAGATAGTTCTCACGGAACGTTACTAACAACGCTGATGTCTGAAAGACGTCATGAGCACTGGTGTCCCGTAGATTTTATTCCTAGACTGGATTTTACTCCATTTACGTAAGTCTGCATCAAAAGGGCTGCAATGACATTGTAATTCAGCCATGTTGAGGAAATCCTGCCCATAGCACAGGGCCTGGCACATGTTTAGTTCTGTCCACTGATTGGACCAGTGAAGGATGAGTGGTGAGAACCTTTTATAAACGTCAGGAGGTGGGAATGCCTTTTAAAGATTTGTATTTATTCATTTATCAGAGAGAGGGAACACAAGCAGGGGGACAGAGAGAGGGAACACAAGCAGGGGGACTGGGAGAGGGAGAAGCAGGCTCCCCTCTGAGCAAGGAGCCCGAGGCAGGACTCGACAGGGCCCTGGGATCATGACCTGAGCCGAAGGCTCAAACGACTGAGCCACCCAGGCGTCCCCAGTGGAAATGCCTTTTAATGAATTAAATGAGAAGCTCATTTTTATACCTTTAAAAATACAATGCATGTACTATGGAGATGATCGGAGCATAAGCAATTCTGGACAAGATGATATTGAGGTGAGAAATAAATTATGCAAACGATCGTTAACTTCCGAGTCTTAAATAAAAAGGAGAAAAAAATGCCTTGAAGAAATGAGGGAGGTATGCTTGGCTGACAAGGAAATTGACCATTTTCATATACCCAACATCCTGCCATTTCTCGTCCTCCTTCCCCTTCTGGTCAGCCATAATTCATTTCGTTCCCATCAGAAATATTTAAAGAACCCTTTGTAACAACTCTACAGTTGTAGATGGGGATACAATTTATCTCTTAAATCCTTCATAGGGACCTTTTGTTTTCTGCCTGCTCATAATCTCTCAGCATGGCTGTTGAAACAATTTATGGGTGCTCTGGCTTTCTCTCTTTTTGCTTCTCTTAGAATCTTTATCCAAGGTTCCCAAACATTTAAACATATTAACTCTTTTTAGAGAATTTTTTGTTTGTTTGTTTGAAGCTTTTTTTTTTTTTGGTCATTTCATATGGATTTCCCTCTTTTTTCTTTCTTTTTTTTTCTGTTGTGGTAAGAACAGATAACACCCTTCTTTTAAATTTTAAGTGTACGATACAGTATTTCTAACTGTAAGCACAATGTTGTACAATGTACTTTTTATCCTGTATAACTGAAACTTTCTACCTGTTGAACAGCAACCCCCCAATTCCCTCTCCCTGCATTGGACCATTTTTATTTTTATGACACTGATATATTGAGAAGATCAATGGGATTATTTTAGGATGGGGTTAGAGGGAAGAGAGAAAATATAAAAGGAGAATTGATTATTTTCTAAAAGATACACTCCCTCCCTGTCACAAATACCTTGCCTCTAACTGGGGAACATGAGAAGCTTTCAAACTTAAGAGTTACAAGAACATGTAGAATCTGCCATAATCACAGAGGCAAGAAAGGTCCTGAATAGCAAAATGCGGACTGAGATTGGGACAATCGAAGGATGAAGAAAGTTCTGTGGGAACCAACTGGACTGAGCTTCAGTCTGGGAGTCCAGTGTCTCTGGGACTCCCACTGCCCGTCACAGTGGTTTTCTTGGGAACCTTCTGGATCATTCTTCTCCATGCACAAAGAGGGAGTGGTCCAGCCTGGCTTCTTTCCTAATTAAGAGAAAAGAGTGGTCATATCCAGCACCTGCTCAACACATCACACAGTTCTGGGGTGGCCTGTCCCCTCTGCTTTTCCCACTAGAAAGAAAAAGAGAACCACGGGAGAGAAAGCTAAAATTGTGTTCTTCTGTAAATAAGCTGATTTTTTTCACCTTCAAAAAGAAGATTTAGGAGGCTTAACTAGTACATCTCTATAAAGTGCTTTGATATTTTGAGAAGGAAAAATGATCCATGAGTGGACTTAATCTAGCCTGAATTATCTAAAATAAAGCCACAGTAGTTTGGGATTAAAATCTTTCATTTCTCTTTGAAGACCTGGTTTTTAGAAAGTATGAGTTAACCACCAGCTGCATGGGAAGGTTCACTCTGGAAAAAACTTTCTCTTGACATTTATTTTAAACTAAACTTTTTAGAAAACAAGTGTAGTAAAGAGTCTCGCTCAGGGCACAAACAAAATGGATAAAAGTGTACTTCTTCCATGAAAATTTGTTCTTTGGAAGTCATTGCCATCAGATGAAAACCCATGAAGCTGACATGATTTGAGTTAGGTTAAGAGATTTAAAACAAAGGAGCAGCAATTTCATGTTCTCCGTGGAAGAACAACATTTGAGGAATTGTATGAGGCCCACAGTCCAAAGTGTTTTGGATATGACAGAAGAGTAAATTGTAAAACAAACAAACAAGCAAAAAAAAAAAAAAAAGGAGGGTGGATAGTGCCATATGATTACCACATTTTTGTTTTGATTTTTATCCCCACCCCCCAATTTTATATTAGTGACGTTCATAAAAGGATCTCAGGTTATTTATTTTCTTATTTGTTTTTTCATAAAAACTCAGAACACAGTGAGATACACGATCTTTCTTTCCCTTCCTTCTTCCTTTTTCCATCTCTGCCCTTAACCTCAACGTCACTGCATCCACCACGAGCCTCATTTTAAATGTGGATGAAGGTAATGATCTTATTGCAGAGACTCCAACAGTCACTGTGGGAGGGAAAACCGAGCCCCCTGGAAGGAATGTCGCCTGTCAGCATCTGCATAGACTGGTGTTCCGTTGAGGTTTAGGATGAATGTGGGTGTGGTGCTGAAACCCACAGACGGATGGGTGACACCCTGACACCTTGATGCCGTCCACATATGAAATTGCCCAGGATGTGAGGACGTGATGACAAAATTAAATTGGACAGAATGACATGACTAAAGGAAAGGGACATAGATGCTATTCCTTGGAACAGCATGCAGTACCGTTGCTTTGGCAAACCACTCGTGTTTCTTCTTATTAAATATTATGATATCTGTTCTGATCATTGGGTGTGTATTCTCAGCCGTGGCATTCCACAGAAGTCCCCTCCCTTGTGTTTGGTCTGACGACCGTGCCGTGGTCTCCACAGCACAGGTTACACACAGAAAGCTCTTTCTATTCCATAAGTAGATGAACACCAATTTTTTTCCGATTTATGAATGAGCTTTTCCTGGAGAGCTGGTCACTTTTGTTGGGCATATGACTATTTTTTTCTGTTGTTATTCTTTTAGGGACTTTTTATTATGTACTTGCTCATTTCCTGCAGCTGGGCATGATTTGTCAACTATTTCAACAAGCCAGGGCCGCCTTCTTTCCATGAGTCAAGAAGGAAAGGATAGAAGGGAAGTGGCCAGGTCTCTCTCCTTCAACAGAATTCCATTTTCTCTTTCATTTTTCCCTCTCACACTTCAGTGTTGATTTTCAGGACCAGATCCAGATTATCTGAATGAATCTCAGTTTCATTTATTCATAAATTTCTCCAAGAAGCACCTGCTGATCCCGTCATAACTAGCAAGATCGATTCTGAAAGTCTGAGTTCATTCTAGAAGGCAGGCACCTTGTGAAATAAAAATCGGAGGACTCGGGAAGAGACAAGATGACGTGAATAAAGAGGAAGAAAGAAAGCAGAGACAGGAGAGAGCTATGGAATTGAAGGAAGAGGAAGTGAGAACAAAATGGGAAAGAAAAGGTTATGTTTTTAAAAAAAACAAGAACAAAAGAAAGATTAATTCAGAACCAAGGGGGTGCAGATGATTCTACCAGGTCCATGGGAAAAAGCAGATCGATTAGTTTTAGTCTCTATCCACCAAGAATTTACAATTAAGAGCAGAAATAAGATTTAAAAAATATGCAAAGACCCGTTTGCCTTTGGCTTTACTTATTTCCTGAAATATATAGGAAGAAAGGTTTTTAAAGTAGGTAACATAGGGGCACCTGGGTGGCTCAGGCGTTAAGTGTCTGCCTTCAGCTTAGGTCATCATCCCAGGGTCCTGGATCAAGCCCGGCAATGGGCTCCCTGCTGAGTGGGAAGCCAGCTTCTCCCTCTCCGGCTCCCCCTGCTTGTGTTCCTGCTCTCGCTGTGTCTCTCTCTGGAAATAAATAAAACCTTCAAAAAAAAAAAAAAGTAGGTAACATATTTTACTTTTCTATTGAAGATCTTCAGGTATGTGGAAAATCTTAAAATCTAAAAGGTTTGCAATCTGTATTTTGTTGCTTATAAATCCCTTTTCTACCTTGCAGCCTGGCAGGGGTGGGGTGGGGGGCTTCGCCGACGTCCAGGGTGCAGGGGACAATCTCTGGGCTGTGCCCCTCCATCCAGAGGCTAGAACATTCTGTGTCAGATAAATGGGAGGGAGAAAGAACATATTTTCTCCTCCTCCCAAAGCTGTTAGTGTTCTGTTCTGCAATAAGCTATGGTAACAATTGATCTCTGTGTGGCGAATCGGATTCTCATTGCATCTTGCTGAGCCAGACACTTAACAGAACAGAATTCCATTACAAACGACCTCTTCTCTCCTCTTAATGGACAGTCATCTCTGAACCACAAGGGCTTGTTGTTGCCCAGGTCACTGGCTCACAGCCTTGGCAACACACACAGCACTTTGGGCAGGAAAGCGAGAGGGACCTGACTCCATAAAAGGCCGCGGTGCGCTGTGTCGTGTGGAAGGCAAATGTGCACACGTCCTTGACGGCACTGTAGGAAGTCAGGGAGAGGAAGTTTGCCCGCGGGGGGCTTGTGATATTTTTGGCAGCGACGTTCTCACTACCTGTGCTGTGTGTTTGTGTCTATTATGATGTTTACTGCAACTTGAGAAAGAATAGGTACTAAATTGGGAGATGATGAACTTCTCAGCTGGAGAGAGAACTGGAACTCACAGAGAAACATTTGGGATTTGAGATGTTGTGTTCTCTTTGAGTTTACATTTAGATGTTAGGATAAGGAAGGGAAACACACTTCCAGAAGACAGAAACAGTTTAGCTTTGTGCAGTCCACGTAAGACAAATGGAAATGTTTGAAGTGAGCTTTATGGTTTGGTCTAAAAAGATTAAGGGCTCCAGGCTTTGTTCACCTCATCACCACATCCTTGGACATTTTTAGGTTGGTTGGTGAGTTTTTTCTCAAGGTTCTGTTTTATTTCATCAAGCGTTTGGAGCCTCTGGTTGGTAGATTTGCTAGGAAACTGTTTTGGATTTTGATCACTTTTCAAGACCAATGGCGTTTTGGGGGGTTGTCACTGCAGTTTGAAAACTTGGTAAAACCTCTGCTACTGTGTGTTCAAGAAATAAAGTCACACCACAAAGGTGCTTGTCTCTAGACTTGTCAAGAGCCCCTAGCAATACCATTCAAGATATTTTAGGCGCAGCGTAGAAGGAAAAGATGAATGCTTTCCTCAGACGGAAGTGACTGGGGGGAGGGGTCTAGATGGCGGGGCCCCTGGGCAAAACCCCTCTCGCCAGAAGGATAATTAGTGTGTGGAATAGTGAGCAGAGACTGTCCTTGTAGAAAGTCCCTTGTAATTACCCACCCGGAATGTTCTTGGGACATCTTTTCCCCTTTATTAAAGGGTTGTGAGACCACTGCACGATCAGTGCTTGGTCTTTTATCTTAAGGAGAATTCCCTTTTTCTTCTTATTTTGCCTATCAAGAGTATAGTATCTCCAAAACAGGGGTTCACTTGTTAATCCACTTTTAAAATCTCTCTCTACACTCACACCCCCCCACAACATGTATAAATTACATTTACTGTAATATATATATTTAATAAAACAAAATGCATAGAAAGGATGTTTAAAGATCTTTGTGTGGTATCACCCAATGAGACTTGGGGGTTAGAAAAGTTTTTAAAAACAAGACACTAATGATAAGAAAGGTATTTATTTATTTATCTTGAAAACTCACTGAAGAGCCGCATCACATCCCCATTTCTCACCAACCACCCGCTCCTCCTGTTGGAAATTTCTTTATTAGAGATTTGAGGGGTAGGAGATAAGGGTAGATTTTACTATCCAAACTCTATTTTTCCCTATTTGTAGGAGAACAGAAAATGACTCTTGCTCATGGAATTAGATTGTCAGGCCCAAAGTCAGGTGTGTTGAACTTGGCTCTATCTGTGTCTACCTGTCTGCTGGAGCTTCCCAACCTGCATCCTCTGCCTTAGGAATCAGGCCCTGGGCTCAACCTGCTGCACCTCACGTTATGCCCACTTGGCTTTTAGAGCAGAACAAAAGTTTTTTTCTGCCTCCCATTTGCCCTCGGGGGCTGAAAAGTTGCTTTACTGGTTGTTCATTCTTGACTTACTTAATTCCCCCTGATTACTTCCTTCCGAGGATCACCATTTTGCCTGTTTTCTGATATGTCAGCTCAGAGACATCTGAGAAAGGGGAAAAGTTACTTATTTAAGAACTTGATATATAAATGGATAAAAGCTTTTTATGGGAAGTCACTCAACTGCCTCAAACTCAGGACATTCTCAAATATCCATTCTTAACAGTGTCCATAAAGAGAGATGACATTGAAATACATATAATTAAAAACCTTCAGTAAACTGATGGTGCATCTTCTTTCTCTAGCACACTTGTATTTTTAAGTAGAGTCTCTTTCCTTTTTCTGTCCAGTATTTGATTCTATTAAGAACCACAAAAACGTACCTAACAGTCTGGATGGAGAACAAGGGGACTGAAACAGAGAATTAGAACAAATGGTCATTTACAAATGTAATAATCAAATGTTGCAAATTTGAGAATTAAGTATAAAAAGGCATAGCCTCCCTTGCTTTAGTAACCTATTGCCTTATAATGACTATCATATTTATTGAAACCATTGAAAAAGCAAAGGACAAATTTATAGAGACAGAAAGTAGAATGGTGATTGCTAGAAATTAGGTAGGGAGATGGGGAATTGGTATTTAATGGGTACAGAGTTTCAGTTTGGGAAGATGAAAATAAAAATTGGAGATGGATGGTGGTGATGGTTGCATCATAATGTGAAGGTACTTAATGCCACCAAATGATACGGTTAGAAATGGCTAAGGGGCACCTGGGTGGCTCAGTCGGTTAAGCATCTGACTCTTCATCTCAGCTCGGGTCTTGATCTTGGGGTTGTGAGTTCAAGCCCCATGTTGGGCTCTACTCTAGGCGTGGAAGCTATTTAAAAAAATAAAGTAAATTAAAAAAATTTTAAATGGCTAAAATGGTACATTTTATATATGTATATTTTATCACAATAAATAAATGAAAAGGAAGAAAAAAGAAAGAAAGAGAATAATGCTAGCATTGTCTATAAGTTATCAGATGGATTAACTAGAACATTTATTATGTGAGCCTTAGTAGAAAACAGGCAATAGTCCTCTTGAAATTACTGTTGGGGCATATCTCTGCAAAAAGAAATCTCAAAGCTTAGTATTTATAGGATATACCATTGGGAGTAAAACACATGTGAAAAATATCATGATAGAAGGCCTTTATTTAAAGTGTGGTTGAAGGCCGCTGACTCATTGGATAACTGGAGTATTTGTGGCTTGAGTAATGGCCGAGCCAAGAATCTTGGAGTCAGTTAGACTCTTTCTTCCCTGGAAAAAAAAAAAAAAAAATGGAAGGGTCAAGTAAATTCTATCCCACTCTATCTTGGATATTTTGTTCAACAATGATTTTGACCAACCCCAAATTCCTCAAATGAGGGAGGAATGTTCAGTGTTTTTGTAACCTTGATTAACTGTGATATTCCATACAAGGAGGCATACCCACATGGGGGCAAGAGGTAGAAAGGAAAGAGCTAAATCAAGCAACTGTTTTTGTTCCCAGATGATGGATGTTTTATGAATGGGGTCACTGCTACTTCTGATCTCATCCTGAGAAAAGCCACTCTAACCAGCGGGGCAAAATATCTGGACTCAAGTGTGAAGCAACTTGGTTGACTCAACTAAACACCTGAAGAAAGTCTTACGTTATTCCAATATGGTATATCGATGATTTATTTTCCTGAGGTTGTGTTTCTTTCTGCGTGTTTTCTGGCTGGGTTACAGCGATAATTTATCAGTTAGATTCTTGGAATTGCCATGGCCCAGAGTTGCTATTTATTGTGTCCTAGGTTAACAGGGATCTGGTCATCTTAGGGATGCTGTTGAGCATGGTCAAGCAAGGATGTTCTGGAGCCAGATGTCCTGGGCAGGAGCTCTGATCTCCCCTTACAAGATGAGACCTTGGAAACTTGCCCACATCTCTATGTCTTTATAGATGGGTTCCCTTCTATAAAACGAGGATGATTGCAGTAGGTCTTATGTCATTGATTGATATGAAAATATGTTTTAAAACATGTAGTCTGTGAATCAGAGCCCCTTTAGCATTTGTGTTGAAGAGTTCAAAACTCCAGAGCTATACCACATCATCATAGTACAATTTAAATATATTATAATTACACTTCTCAATTACACCTCACTAAAGCTGAAAAGAAAAGGAAAGAAAAACTTCATGGCTGCAACAGAAAATAATATACTGGATTTAACAAATCATTTCTACATTCACTGAATGATTCACCACGTGCCAGGCACTGGGGATACCAAGTCAATTACAGCATTATTTATGATGGTGCTTAGTGTAATGGTAGAGACTCTCACACAAAGAAATTATTATGTAATATGTAGGTGTTAAGATAGAGATATGTGGAAGCTATCAGTGAGGTATAATAAAGGGGGATCCTCAGAGGTTAGGCAGAGGGTGGAGAGAAATAGAGAAAGTTCCTGAAGAGGGCAATCCTAGAAAATACCAACTTTGTCAAATAAAAGTTGACTTTCAAAAAATGTGTAAATGTTTTAGTCTGTGTCTCAAAAAGATAAGGATTCTCTTTCTCTCCTATAACCAAAATATTATTATTACCTCTAAAAGAGATGACAATGCTTGCTTAATTGTAAAAAAATATCTGGTCAATTATCAATAGTTTCATATATGTTAAATTACTTTTTAGTTGACTTTTTTTGAATCAGGATGCAAATAAGAACATACCTTGTAATGGGTACAGTCTCTTAACAATCCCTTAATCTGTACTAGGTTTCCTCTCCATTATTCTCTTTTTTTATTCCTTATAATTTATTTCAGGAAGAAACTGGGCTGTTTATCTTGTAGAGTTTTTCATAGATGAATTTTTGCTAATTGCATCTTCATGGTGCCATATAACGATTCTCTCTATTCCTTATATTCCCTAGAAATATCTAGTTAAATCTAAAGGCTTGTCCAGATTCAGTCTCAGTTTTTTGGAGGAGATGAACCAATGCTACTTCACAGTTAGTGTGGTACCTTTTTATTCAGAGGCACATACTGCTTGTCTCTCTTTTTCGGATGTTTGTAGCTGTTTAGACTCAGTGGGTAGATCCATTCATTCATAGGAGTTATGAAGTGAGCATATTCTAATTCTATCATTTCTTCTTTAACTGGAACTCTATAAAGAGAAATTTACCCTTGCTTATTATTTGCTGAGTCAGTGGTGTAGCTGGTCTAGCAGAGAAGATGAGTGCCTAGAAAATTCATATTAACAATGGCCTTGTGGAACCAAAGAATCCACAACCTTTAAAGGCAATAAAATTCTATTCAACATACAATTTTACTAAAGCAGGAAGGTGAACCTGATGGGTTTTTATACATACTTGGCACAGGAAGAAGAATTTTCTGCTTGTAACCTAGCTTTAGAAACACTCAAACTTTCCCCCAAACTTTTAGTAAAAATAGTTTTTTTTTTACAGCATTTATGGAAAGATAATCTTGCTAAACTGAAATCCTAGACTACATCTGATATCATTTTAGTTTTCGGTGACCTACTTACTGCATGGCATGATTTACAGTTGAGGTTTATTGCTTTAGTGAAATAATGCTTTTGGGGAAAAAAATCCTCTCAGTTTTATTCTCTAGTATGGAGTGAAACCTTTCACAGTCAAAATTGGCTCAAGGTTAAGCTATTAAAACAACATTGTACCTCCGGCCTAAGATGGATATGCACCTTAGCATTGATGAATACAGTTCCTTTTAATCTAGTCCCAGGTGAAATCAGCTATCTGCATTTGGTTGGTGCCATAAAACATTAAGAGTAGCAGAAACATTAGTAACCTCTGAGCTCCTGGGTGGACTCCTGTGTGACCTCAAGTCCCCAATTCTAGTGACCTCAAGTCTCTGACTTCCTCCAATGGGAGACTGGATGACCCAGATCCTGACCAGCTTTCCTCTTGCCCTCTCCCTCCAAATCACTTAAATCCTTTGTCTCCAACTACATTAGATCTATTCAGTGTTTCCCTTTTTAATGCCTCCACAATTTCTTAATTTCTACAAAGAGCAGATTGATTCTCACCCCCGGAATATGCCAGCAGGAAGCAGTGGGGTGTGCATATTGGATGGGCCCCAGTTTGAGGAACAAGCCAACAAGGGGAATATTGTCTTTCTTTTCCTTCTTTATTTTATTTTTTTTAGAGCGTTTTTCTTTCTTACCCAGATTAGTCTGACCTCAGCACAATACAACTATATACTACTTTTAATGGCAAACTTGAATGTCACCTGGGTTGTGTCAGTGGTTTTCTATGAATGTAATACGATAATCCCAATGGAGCCACCACATTCACTTATTACTCTTAGCCTGATAAAAATACTTTGCTGGGGCTATTATGATGTCTTTTATTTTTAATCCAGTTGAAAATGGAAGCATTAAAGAGCTTAGAAATATTAATGAGAAAATTCCTTGCTTTACATCGCAGAATTCCACCCCTCATAATGAACTAGAATAAAAGTATTTTGTTCCAGTTTAACCCAAACAGAAGCATCTTCACTGAGGCTTTTAAGCTAGGCTTTCAAGAAAGAATCCCATGACACACACATACACAAAATGGAAATGCCCTGGCAGATAAAATTAACATTCTCTTATTGCACCTGTAGTGCAAACAGTTATAAAAAGAGCTGCTAAATAATGTACACTCTCTGATGATTTAAAATGCAGCTGTGCTCTTTTCTATTTTAAAAATCTGGAGGGTTAAAGCCTAATCCAATCCTTTCTTTGTCAAAGTTTCTTTCAAGTGATCAGACCCTTGGAAATGTTTTCATTCAGGACGGATGGTTTGTCTTGAACCTAACCTACATTGTTAGCAGGCTGCCCAAATGCCTCTAAGGGCCTTCTAGTGTTTGCTTATTAACAGATAGAACTTGCTGCCTTACTCTTGTTCTAACTAAATAAACCTGTGCTAAAGCTCAAACGGGTGTTAAAAGCAGGTAGGTCTCTTTTTTTCTAAAGGACATGACTTACTATCATATTTTACCTCTGGGCACAGTCATGTAGGATAATTTGTGATATGGCACAGCAATTATGAGAGGGAATCACCTAGCAAATGGGTTCTTCTTGTACATTTAATGAAAACAAAAGAGAGAAAGGTCTCCCTCCTTTGTGGTCATCCCACCTAAAATTTGGTTTGGAGTTCAAGACTGATAGCATCACACAGGCAGCAAGAGGGTAGGGAAAGTTTTATTACTCACATAGTGAGGCTTTCTGGGTAGTGCACGGTAGGCTCCTTAGTAGATGCTTCAGTTTCATCTCATACATTCCTTCACCGGTCCTAGCACCAGCCTGTCCTCTAAGGGCCCTGATTTCTTTGGTTAAAGAATGCTACTGTAAAACAAGATTTAGGTGTGAGGTGTGCTTGTTACTGCTGGGTTGTCAGTGTTTCTAGGTGGCCCTCTTAGCCAACAGGGCAAAGAAATATACATGTATGTATGAACCCTTGTATATATGTCTATAAATATCTATACATATTTCCGTATGTATCCATTTTATATTAAGCTAAACATTAATTCATACTGATGTCTACAACTCAAATCAGTACCACATGGATTATTCTAGCCTCCTTCCCTTGCTTGCCTGAAACCTCCCTCTTCACCAGAGAAACCTGGCTCCTACCATCTGCCATTCATTTATTTAATTGTTCAGTTCCAGTTATATATGTGTATTGTTTTCAGAATCATTGATCTGATTTGGGGATATTTTTAAACTTACTCTTCCAATTCATTTCCTGAGTTATTTTTCCCCAATTACCTTTTTTTTTTTTTTAATTTCCAAGATCTCCCTTTCTTTCTCTTTAAAAAAATGGATCAATAGCTTCTCTTCTCTTCCTAAGGATGTTAATTACAATTTAAACATTTCATTCTGTCTTCATTCTGTCTTCAGGATTGTCTCTCTTTCTTCTTTAGCCTTTTTTTGCTTGTTGGTATTAGGCTTTCTTCAAATACCTGATGATCTTTGGCTATTTAAATATGTTCAATTGCAAGGCACAATGCTTTAGAAATTATAAAAGTGCCTACATAAAACACTAAATAATTTCCCCTGTCAATTTTCTGTACTGATTGATTAGTTGTAATTATGAAAAGACACAAAAAAGAATACTGTTATTGATGAGATGTTCAGCTATTTATGACCAAAAGATACTCTCTGAGTGAAATCAGAATTAGGGACCAAGGCTAATTTTTAAAATATAAAATACCTGGGAGATTATAGTGATTACTACTTTTATACAATACATAGCTAGCTAGACAGCCAGCTAGCTACAGAATGAGGCACTAAACAGGCTGATTGGCAGCTGTGTATCTTGAAGTAGGATTTGTTGGCTGATGGGCATTTCACATTGGAGAGCCAGCATTTTCACTGTGGGCCCTCCGGAGAAGAACAGTCACTTCACAGTAAGAAATACATTTTACATAATGATCCAGTCAACACACACAAGTACCAACCTCCCTACCCAGGTTTCATGAGACAGTATTTAAATTTACTAAATGCAAAGTACTCTGATGTTTTCCATTTTAAAAAGGTCATGACCCACTAAATTGGTTCCACAACCCAGTAATGATTCGAGATCAAAACTTGAAAAAAGTTAGCCCTAAAAGCTTCTGTGAATTAGTCTTTCCCTGTCTCTTCATCTTGAATTTTTTTTAACCACTCCCTATCAAACACACTTGTCATTTCCAAACTACTTAAAATTTCTGGAAGTGCTGTGATCTCTCTTCACTCCGTATTTTGCACATGCTGTTCCGTTGCCTGATAAGTCTTCCTCCCTTTTCTACCTGCTAACTTTTTCATGTCCCATAGATTCGGCACAGTCATTGGGAAACTTTCTTGATCTTTTCTTCTTTCCTATTCCCTACTCAGCCCCGTGCAAAGGGAGTTTTATCTCATCTCTTCTCTTTTTGTTTCCATAGCAATTAATACATAAGTCATTATCATATCTAACACACATGCATGTGTTAATGTAACTATTGATTTTCACATCTGTGTCTCCCCTGAGAACATATATTCAGGGTCTGTATTTTGTACTTTGTCCTTCTTTGTTCTGGGGTTCTGATCAGACAAGGACTCAGATGAGAATAAGAGATTAGCATGTATCTTCTACCTCTACTTATAAGACTTCTGGTACGCTTCGTCAGGGCATGCAGCTTAGATCCAACTTGACTACTCAGAAATTTATTCTATAAACTCCAGTAGCCCTATGCTAAACCTGTATCAACACAGACCCATCTAGAGTCTAGATCGCACACTCACTTGGAGTAATGCTGATTCCACAGAGGGTAATAGCTGCCCCCATGCCATGCTGAGCACAAGAGAGAGTGAGCTGTAGACATGGACTTCTCGGTCTGTGTTCAGAAAGATGGTGGGTCTGTGACTCTGAGCCAAATGTCCTCCCTACATGGGGACAGGAGTGAAGAGAGGGCTCTTGTCTTGGGGTGATCTGGATAAAGCTATTCCCTTCCCTGTGGAGTAGAAAAAGAGAGGTGGAGAAAGGGAACAGAGGCGTTTCTCCAATACTGTTTCATCCTGGATGTGTAACATAACTCTTGTTCCCCTTTAGAGGAAATGCCCTGTGGCCCCAGGTATTGAGTATCTCATTCTTATATCTATATCCTTAGCATTTAGTCACTGGGATGATCTGTGAGCTCAGCATTTATGGTTGGAAAGATAGATGTGGATAATGATGTTGGGGTGAGAGACTGGAGTTCATAATGATGGAACACACTATATTCAGGACAAGATAATTGGGAAAAAGAAGAAGACAAAGAATATAGTATATAATATTTAGGTGATTGATGGCTTCAAGTGACTGTCCTTCTTACTAGGTAACTTAAATGGGATGGAGATGGAAGGTTTTAAACAAGAAATTGAGGAATTGTGAGACTTGCATATTAGAAGTATCATTAGCACGAACACTAATATGGGAAAAGATGGTGGCAGAGGATTAAATGAGGAGGGAGATTAAGTCATGTTAAAATAATCTGAGGGTCCGACAGAATATTCTGGAAGCTTATAGATAACTAGACAGGAAGGACAAAGTGGTTATTGGGTTAAAAATAAATACTCCTTTATTATATATACACACACATATTGTTGCACACACACACACACACACACACACACTTTTTGCAACTACTCTCAGTGAATGTTTTGTTATTGTTGCTTTGAAATGTTTGCTTTTAGGATCACCATTAGGGACAGCATTGCATTCTGGCTAAAATAGGAGTAATGTTTTAGAAAGGATAATGCTAGCTGCTATAACAAACAATCACAAAAACATTGTACAAAATGGACAATGGCTCAAGCATGAGAGAAGTTTGTTTCTTATTCATGTAAAGTTCAAAATGGGTGTTCTTGATTGGTGGGTGGCTCTCCTCCAAAGGTGATTCTGAGATCTAGACTCCTTATATCTGGTGCCTCTGCTGTCTTTATCATGTGTATTCCAAGGTCACTATGCTTAGCTCCATCAAGCCTGGAGATTGGGAAGGAGCCGTAAGAGAAGGCACACCACTTCTTACTAATTTGGGATGGAAGAGACATAATACTTCTGCCCACATTCCATTGGTGAACACTAGTTATATGGCTTCACCTAGATTCAAGGCAGATTGGGACTCTAGTCACTGATTGCCAATTACTCCCAAGCCCAAAGTTATATAATGAGATGTTCAGGTTTGGCAGACAATTAGCCATCTTTCCAAAGATAGATATTTAGAGATCCTACGTGTGTATCCATAATTTGTCCAAACAAAAACTTTCAATAAGTATTACATTTTTTTTTAAAGATTTTATTTGTTCATCTGAGAGAGAGAGAGAGAGAATGAGAGATAGAGAGCATGAGAGGGGGGAGGGTCAGAGGCAGAAGCAGACTCCCTGCTGAGCAGGGAGCCCGATGCGGGACTTGATCCCGGGACTCCAGGATCATGACCTGAGCCGAAGGCAGTCGCTTAACCAACTGAGCCACCCAGGCGCCCCTCAATAAGTATTACATTAAATGAAAACTGAATTAAGTAAGGTATAATTGAGTAAAGTTAAGTAGAATAATTAAAACTTTTAATGATTACTTATTGATCAAACAACCAAAAACAATCTAAAAATAAAAGATTTGAGAGCCCAACTGACAAATTTGATTTAATGGATACAAATTCTTGCACCCAAGAATCAGAAACCACTCATTTTTCTTGATTGCTTGTGAAAAATAATTGCAAAAAGTGATAATTTTCTAGGCCCCAAACAATTTTCGATACATTTTATAGCATTGGTATCTTACAGTTCACATTCTCTGATTTTAAAGATGAGCATAACTCTATTAGTTCTGCTCTGCATGTTCAGACAGAAGGGTTCTCACTCAAAACCAAAGCTCCAATAATCCTGTTATCAACTGCCAGGGATATAGGTTGCCATTTGCCACAGAAAAGTGATCTTTGAAAGCATCTTTGAAAAGATCTTTGAAAAATGATGCTTTGAAAGCATCATTTTTACATATTCTAAGATAATTTGGATATGTCAATTATTGATATAATTACATTTTCCTTGTGGTTTTTAAATGTCACCTGCCCTTTGTATTGCTGCATATTACCCTTTGAACTTGTAACCCTGAAGCAATTTATTTATTTATTTTTTACTTAACCCTTGTGACAGTTTCTGATGACCTCCAAATTGAAAGTTTCTTATGAGGCCACTCGATTTACAAATTTTGCGCTAGTTAGAATTAGGCAGCAAGTTGTGGGGCATAAATGGAGCTCTGTGAACATTTAAAATAAAAGTCAAGTTTATTACTATTCAACTAATTCTCATAAGAATAGCAATGTCCATTCCCTTCAATAGAAGACAAGAAGCCATTTCCATTTATACTGAGTAGACGGCACCTTTCATTCCCCGTGAAATTGGACAAAGAAGGAAAGGGCTTAGCTGAAAAGGAAAACATAAGGTTAAGGTTATTTGGTAGCCAGAAATGTCCCCAAAGTACCTTTGTCCACATGTACTCCAATGTTATTTATTTTCTGACATAAGTTTCCCAATGTGCCCAGATTTCTTAGCAAATCCTAACCCCAAGCCCTAATGCATAGACCTTAAAGGAAAGAGTGAAAATGCAAGGAAGGCTGTCTTGGGAATCGTGACCTTAGATGGAGTGAAGAAGGAATCAGAATCACTATACCTTTGTGCTAGGGAAGTTTAGGGTAACTCACCCCCTTCATCTGACACAAGAAGATGAGGAGACCTAGGTGGACGGAGGTATTTACTCAGGGTCTCCTAGATGCTTCAGTTCAGAGACTGGGGGAAAAGAAAAAGAATGTCTCTACACTAGACATTAGACTCCCTTTGATGCAAAAAAAAAAAAAAACCCCAAAAAACAAAAAACAAAAAACAACCACACACCAGAGCAGCAAAGTGTTCAGTGGACCAGAAAGGAGATGAAAGGCAGCTGGCAACATGGTGGGGAAGAGCCTGGAAGTGGGCCACACAGATGTGCTCATACATAGTCTTCCTGTGTCCTTACTTCAGTAAGACTAGCTATGCATAACCATTCACTTATTCATTCATATGATTCGACAAGTATTATTAAGTTGCTATCATGTGCCAGGTTCATAAATACTTATCTTCACGGGGCTTATTTTTTCATGGGACCATACTCATGTCCCGGTGATAAATATACAAAAACCTGGAACTAAGGCAGATAGGGGTCATTAAGACAGTCCACACATAAAATGTAGAATGGATACTTTTAAAAGTTGCATCTCCCATTGCACATCCAACATAATGGCTAAAATGAAAAACACCCACAATACCAAGTGTTGGGGGTAAGAATATGGAGCAACTGGAACTCTAATACATTGTGGAAAGGAATGTAAAATGGTACCAGCACTTTGGGAAAAGATCTGACAATTATTTCCCAACTAAATAAATACCTACCTTACAAGCAAAAATCCCAAGCCTAGATATTTACCCAAGAAAATGACAATGCATGTCTATAAAAAACTTATATAAGCATATTCATAGAAGGTCTATTTATTGTAACCAAAAACTTGAGACAGCCTAGGTGGTCATCCATAGGAGAATAAACTATGATATAGTCATATAGTGCATACTATTCAGCAATTAAAAAAATTAATTGCAGTACTAAATATCATCTAAGACTATAATCAAAGAGGAAGAAATACAAAAGATAATTACTTTCAGGGGAAACCTTTTTCCCTAAACATGTCCTCAAGAATAGTCTGAGGGTTGGGGTGCCTGGGTGGCTCAGATGGTTAAGCGTCTGCCCTCAGCTCAGGTCATGATCCCAGGGTCCTGGGATCGAGCCCCGCATCGGGCTCCCTGCTTGGTGGGGAGTCTGCTTCTCCCTCTCCCTCTACTGTTCCCCCTGCTTGTACTCTCTCACTCTCTCTGTCAAATAAATAAAATCTTAAAAAAAAAAAAAAAGAATAGTCTGAGGGTTGCTGGAGTGGGGGGGGGGGGAGGGAGGGGGTGGCTGGGTGATGGACATTGGGGAGGGTATGTGCTATGGTGAGCGCTGTGAATTGTGTAAGACTGATGAATCACAGACCTGTCCCCCTGAAACAAATAATACATTATATGTTAATAAAAAAATTATATCCTCAGACACTAAGTGAAATAAAGTGAGAATACTCATACAAAAAAATAATAGACACAGCAGGGAAAGAAAGGTTTCCATACTGGTTCTGAGCTGGAGTCCAGCAGTTGTTGAGATGGGGCAGGTCTCTGGTCATTCTTGCTTGGCGTCCTGGTTCCTCTCAGCTAGCTGGGCTCCAATTTGGGGACCTGGGTAAAATTGCAACTTGGATAAATGGGACTAATAGTGCATGCTACTTGACTCCTGGGAACATTGCCAAAACTCTAAGAAGACTTGACTTGGATGATGAACGGCTCTGGAGAGCTGATCTTGGTTTACTTGTTTCTACTCCAGCCCAGAGGGCAAGCTATGGTCTGCTAAATTCACCCTTTCTCAGACAAGAATATTCCACATTTGGTTCCATTTTTAAACACCCTCCCTATGGGCTTTTCTTATGCTTCATTGCATTAATGGGACTCTGTTATTTTTGAACATTTGTGGCACTTCAAAAGTAAGGTAATTTATCGATCAGATTGAGTGAGGAAAAGGAAGAGTTTGAAGAGCTTGCAGGAAGCTGTGGTGTCAGCTTGGGCTCCATTTATATCTGATCCAAATTGGGTAAATGGGAGTGAGCCTTAAAAATATAAAACTATTTTCCCTTGCCACGATCTATTGAAAGTCAGCCCACGAGACAAGGGTTTGTAAAATGAAAAACAAAAGAATACAAAATATATACTATTTTCTTTCTCAGCTTCTAATCATGGTCAGTGTGTCTGGGTCCTGTTTTGTCTTGTTTTTCAACTTCTTTATTCAGCCTCTTCCTCAGTTCCCGCCAAGCCAGCTTGTTTTTCTCAGACCTTTGGTTCTGTTACTTCCTCTTCCTTGGTCCTCGATTCCAAAAGCATCCTTGTTTGTCTGGAATGACATGGCAACACCTTAGAGGGGTAAGGTAATCAGAAAGTCCCCACGTGTCCTCTCTGCCTTTTAGAGGTTGGGAAAGTGAGAAATAACTTGAGAAAAAAATGGGCAGAGATGAGAGCCGGATGCTGGGGGAGTAGCTCTCACAAATGGTGAATGAATGATAAGTTTAAAGAGTTTATAGGTCCTCTCTTGCAATGGGATTGAGACTGTCCTGTGAGACCAGAGGCTGTTCATTTAATTGAAGAAGTAGGTTAAGGCAGGTTAATCACTTTAAAAAGGTATAATTTTGGGGTGCCTGGGTGGCTCAGTCGGTTCAGTGTCCCACTCTTGATTTCAGCTCAGGTCAGGATGGTGAGATCAAGCCCCGCATCAGGCACTGCACTCAGCACGACGTCTGCTTGAGATTCTCTCTCTTCCTCTCCCTCTGCCCCTCCCCCCACTTGCATGCATGCTTTCTCGCTAAATAAATAAGTAAAATCTTTAAAAAAAATAAAAAGTGATATAATTTCTTTGCCTTTAAATGTATGTGTGTGTGTGTGTGTGTGTGTGTGTATACAGTCTTTTGCCAATCTTTTGATATAGGGCTGAGGACTTTTTTGAGTTTAGGTCTACTGATTGGAGTGCAGTGTCATTTTTCTTGGGTAAATTGTATTCCCTAATATACTACCTAAGATTCTCCTAATAATGGAGGAAGAATTTAAGGATACCTGTGAGACAACTAAAGTACATAATCCTTCTAGACTTTTGTGACCTTCCCCCGCTGCTAGTCGTTTATGGCTTTCTCCCATATTTTCTTTGACAGCAACTATTGTTACTGTCTCAATTTTATTCCCTCTTTGCACAATATTCAACTGTGTTTTCATGGAAAAAATACTATTTCTTTTTATACTCTGGTTTCATTAGTTTTTATAATAGTTAACTGATTTAATTAAATCCTTAAATAAAATAACAAGTCTAATTTAGATTAAAAAAACAAACTTGGAAACAAGTGCAACTAATTTTGACAAGCACACAGCTAGCTGGTTGCATCTGAAATTTATGGCTGTACCAGAGAGAAGCCTACCAGCTTCAATGTTTCAACACATAGGTCTCAGCGGATTTGCTTTACAGATGCATTTGAGAGTGTTGATTAACCCAAGGAGTCAGGGGGCATCGGGGTATCTTCATCTGGTAAGTATCCAACTCTTGTGAGTTCAGGCCCTGCACTGGGCTCCACACGTGGAGCCTACTTAAAACAACCCAAGGAGTTGGTTAAGTGGAGGTACCTTGGGAGAGCTTCTCCTCTGCTCTGTGGTTTATAGAACTGATTGTGTTTCCAGATTTGAAAAGTAGAGGCCTTGGACTATCATTACATCATGATGATGGCTGGTTTATGTGACCTGAGGTACTCTAATGAGAATACCTTAGGGCTCCCCATTTCCACTGCAGTGCTATAAAGTACGTGAAATTTCACTGTGGACTTCTTGTGATTTTGCCTTAAGCATTGCCTTGTACAGGCATTCTCTTTTAAACTAATGTATATTTTTAACTGGTAACACTCAGCTTTATCATTAATGTCTTCTTTGAGATATTATTATTATTATTATTATTATTTATTGAATCCGTCTCATGGCTAGGTAAAGCCTTAGGAAGAGTAAAAGCTCCAAGAAACAGAAAAAGTGCTAAAAGTAAAAGTAGAGAGTTGCCCAAAGAATTGTCTTCTGCATGAACCTGCCAAAAGCTGACCCTGACAATGACCACTTTAGCTAATAACTGAGAATAGCCTAGAAGTTTTGAGCATCTACCATTTTCTAGCACTTTGGCAGCTTCTGGAAATACAAAGGGGTGCTGAGTGATGAACTCTGAAATATTTATCAGCACACTCCTGGCCCAGAGTTTTAGGGTAAGCATACATGTAACTATTATGTTTTATGACAGAGGAACTTACACAGGGCTTGACAGAAATAAGGATGGAACAACTAATTTCCAGCTGAGGGACTTGTGGAAGGGCTCCAGGAGATGTTTACATGGGCTGGGTCTTGGAGGGGGAGTATGTGTTTGTTAGACCAGGAAGATGAGGGATGGCATCCCAGGCAGAGAGAGAGATATAGCCTGCACTACTCAGTGAATTGACATGTCATGCTTGAGCAATTGTTTGGTTATGGGATAAGCATAGTATGAGGTTATATGAGTCAGTGTTCTCTAGAGAAACAGAACCAGGAGACTGTGTGTATATATACATATATACATACACATACACACACGCACATAAGAAAGAGAGAGATCTAAGGAATTGACTCACGCCGATATGGAAGCTGAGAAGCCTCAAGTTCTTCAATAGGTAAGCTAGAGACCCAGGAGAGCCAATGCTGTAGTTCTAGTTCAAGTGTGAAGGCCTGAGAACAGGAGAGCTGATGCTGTAGGTTCAGCCCAAATGCCCACAGTCTCGAGACATAGGAAGAGCCAAAGTTTCAGTTCTAATCCAAAGGCAGGAAACAAATGATGCCCCAGCTCAAAGGCTGTCAGGTAGTAGGAATGCCCTCATATCTGGGGGAGGGTCAGCCTTCCGTTCTACTCAGGACTTCAGTGGATTGCATGAGGCCGGCCTACATTAAGGAGGACAATCTGTTAGACTCAGTCTACCATTTTAAATGTTAAACTCATCCAAAAACACACACACAGAAATACTCAGAATAATGTTTGATCAAATATCTGGGTATCCCAGGCTCAGTCAACTTGACACATAAAGTTAACTATCACAGGAATCATAGGCTCAGACTGAAATCTTTGTTTTCATCTTCTTCAGAAGTTATAATGTGGGATAGCTCTCTCCAACCTAGATGGACTCAGCCCCATTTGGACCGGAAGCCTCTAAACCCTATTAGCTGCCATCAACCCAAACCGTGTACGTCAAAGAAAACGCCTCAAATGGCCATGCCTTTCACTGAAAATTCAAGAATGTTTTGTAAAAATGTGATCTTCAGGGGCACAGCATCAACCTGGTGATATTCATGGGACTAAATTTATAGAATTAAAATTACCCTGTAACAAAGCACTGACAATTTGGGAGACTATTTTCATATCATAAATGTTGATCTGTTGAGCTGTTCTTGGGAACTTATACGCACCCCTCCCCCTAAATACCCATGCCTTTTTGCTAAATATTGCACAACCAGCTAAATTAGAATACTTCCTCTCTCTGCACTGATCAACTTGAGCATTTGGAATTTAATAATGGACAGTGGCTTATTTCGTTGAAAACTTAAGGCAGCTGCCAGTTCATTCTATACTTGGAACGCATAATAGCCAAAGTCCTCATTTGGGCTGTATCCTTTGAGCTGTAGGTATTTAACAAAGATTACAATGATGATGACAATTATAGTAATAGCCAACCTGTGTCAATTATTGATGGCCAAGTTGCCTTATGTTAATTAAATTAGTGTCCTCATTTTATGGTTAGAGAAACAGACTTATTAATGGATTTTAAACTTCAATTATATTGGTGCATCTAGTTCGCTGCTAAGATGCTAGACTATCTTCATCTGCTTTTGGTAATGTTGATAGTGAACCTGAGTGATTTCTAGCTCAAGGTGGATTTCTCTGTATCTACATTATCTATTTTACCTGTATAGATTAAATTAGTCAGCTACTACTTGGCAAGCTTTCAAAAATAACTTCTTTGTGTCATTAAGAGGAAGGCTATTTGTTGAAGGGTTTGCGGATAGATCCTGGATGCAGACGATTTCTGGAAGGTGATTATCTGGATTATTCATTCAGCATGTTATTTCTACATTTCTATGTAGAAAAATAAGTAAATTCCTCAGAGGGAAAAGGCACAGGTAAGTATAGGGAAAGGGGCAGAGATCTGTTCACTGTTCTGTCCAGGCCATATGCTGATGGTAAAAATGTAACTTTAGCTGGCTTTGTGTCATTTACATTTCCCTAAAGCTGTTTACAGCCCTAGGAGTTGGACCCAGTGAAAAATCCCCTGGCATGAACTAAGATGATCATTTGGTCATATTGGGATGAGAGAAGCTCAGGGGCAGTGGAGGAAAATCCCCCCACCCCACCGGGGAAGCTTGAGGGTCATAACATCCTGTAGGCACACTCTAGGGTCTAGGGTGCGTCCGATCCCGAGGGACTCACAGATACACAGCCTATGCTGAGGGCAGGAAGGTCTCCTTTGCTCACCTCTGTCTGTTTATAACAGTCCACAAAACCTTTGTTAAGGACAAAGAAAATAAAACACACTGGGCTGATTGTGGAGAAACAGATATACATGTTGACCATGGTGAGTGTTCTGGTGTGTGTTCGGGGTGAGCTATCTCAGTTCCAAATGGGAAAATAAATAATGCCATTCCTTGAAAAC
The DNA here is from genome assembly GCF_003265705.2 of Callorhinus ursinus. NCBI lineage: Eukaryota > Metazoa > Chordata > Mammalia > Carnivora > Otariidae > Callorhinus > Callorhinus ursinus. The sequence goes on along the minus strand of NW_027397065.1, from coordinate 79,608,112 downwards.
CATTGCAAGGAGAATGTAGGGGAGGAATACATAGACTAAGGCTCACATAACTGCCAAGTCCTCACTGAGAATTCATTCATTCATTCGTTCATTCACTCACTCACTCACTCTTACAGCCAATAACTATTAAGCACATGTAAATGCCAGGTGCCCTGCTCCCTTCAGAAGACAATTTGGAAGATTTAATATCTGCCCTCATGGAGTTTATAGTGGAGGCAAGGAAAGGGGGAGTAAACAGCAGTAAAGGAGTAATTTTGTTTATGGTTCTACAGAAGAGACATGACAAGAAATTACGTGGCTGTGGATGAGTACCCTGAGCAACCTAATCTAGATAGAATTTCCAGGAGAGCTTTTGCAAGGAAGTTAAATGTAAACCCAGGTCAGAAACGTGAGTCAAATTTAGAAAGGAAAAGGGTAGGTAGGAAGAAGCACGGAAGGAGCTGTCTGGGTGGAAGGAGCAGTATGGTACCCGATTTTCATGGAATTAATTGGCTGGAGGTTAATTTTAATAGCTTGCCTTTCTGCGACCTTACTAAGTGCCACCATGTATGCTAAGAGCTTTATGAACATCGTCACAATTAGTCCTTTATAGCTACTCTGGGAGATAAATATTATTATTCCCAAATGAAGAAAAGAAAGGCCAAGAGAAATCAAATGAGAGTAAGTGGAAGAATTGGAAGCAAGGCTTAAGGCACTTATAACATTTAAAAGGGAGAAAGAGATAGAGGCAAGAAAGAGTAGCTGGCAGGTATCCTTAATCTCAAGGAGCGTTAGCTGTCTTTTCTCAGGCTCCGTGCCCGGACTCGGTCCAGCCACATGTGAAGTCTGTCTGTCGCAGAGTCTGGGGCTCCAGCAGCCGAGGCTGAAAGAGAGACTTCTGTGTTTCTCTAAAGCACTGTCTTAGCTGGAGCTGCTGTAACAGGATACCGAATGACAGACATTTCTTTCTCACAGTTCTGGGCGTTGGGAAGTCCGGGGTCAGGGTGCCAGCCAGAAGGATGGAAGAGAGAGAGAGAGAGAGAGAGAAAGAGGGAAAGAGAGGGAGGGAGGAAGGAAGGAAAGAAAGAAGGAAGGAAGGAAGGAAGGAAGGAAGGAAGGAAGGAAGGAAGGATGTTTTTCATATGGAAATTAAATTCTAAAACTCTCTTCCTTATTTGTTTTTAAGTTCACAATACTAGTATCCCCATTTTATGGACTAGTACATGGAGTTTTGGAGACTTCCCAACTTGACAAATGGGCATGGTCAGGGCATCCCAGGACTGCTGGCTCAAAGTCCCTGCTCTTCTGCATCAACCACACACCCTGTGTGTCTGCTTATTTCCTCCAGCCCACTGGTCCTGCGCTTTTGGGGAACAGTCTTACCTCAAGTTTGGAAATGTACAATTATCCTGAGGGGTGAAAAAATAGGGTTTCAGCACATGTAGTTCTTTTTTAGCTATAGAAATCATTAATGGGTAGTCAAGACAATTAATTATTTATTTGTCCTACTTTGTGTGTTTTTTTTTTAAGATTTATTTATTTGTTTTAGAGAGAGAGAGCATGCGCGGGAGCAGCAGAGGGAGAGGGAGAGAACTCTGTGCTTAGCTTGGAGCTCGACCTGCGGCTCAGTCTCACAACCCTGAGATCACGACCTGAGCCGGAACCAAGAGTCAGATGCTTAACTGACTGAGCCACCCAAGCGCCCCCATCCTACTTTGGTTTTTAAAAATGAACAGAAACAGCATTTTATTAGAACAAATGTATGTCAGTTTCAGACTTATGACAACTTCATATAAAAACAGCAGATAATAAAATGAGGCTATTTTAATGCACACAAATGCCAACTTGGAATGTACACATGACATTCGTAGTTTGTCAGCCTCGGTCGACCACTTACACTTTTGTTTTGGGCCCCCAGTACTGGAAAAATCCCGACTGACACAGCTAAATAATAGCAAATTGTAAACATTTAGAAAACACCTCATCTCGAAATCTCTGGATACTCTCCCGACAAACTTAATCCAGAAATTTGGGAGAGAAGTAGCAGGAAATGTTTGTTTCAATGTGGAATCACTCATATCTTCTTGATTTGTTTTTCGCATTTGCATATTTGCATAACCGACCATTATACCACGACTAGGATATGTGTGACCGACATGCCTGGGGCTCGCGGGATGTTTGAATGGGGGGACATGGGCTGTTGGGGGGTGGACTCCCTCGAACAATGGTACATGAATGGACAAGAGTGGGCTTGACCTTTTCTCTTTTTCCTTTTTTTTTTTTTTACCATTTTAACCATTTTTAAGTGTATGGTTCAGTGGCATTAAATACATTCACAAAGTTGTGCCACCATCACCACTATCCCCTACTTTGTTTTTAAAAGTTATTCCCAGGGGCACCTGGGTGGCTCAGCCCGTCGAGCATCTGACTCTTGGTTTCGACTCAAGTCATCAGCTCAGGGGCCAGAGATCGAGCCCTGGGGCTCCATGCTCAGCCGCATGTCTGCTTGAGACTCTCTCTCATTTTCCCCCTGCCCCTCCCCCACCTCTCTCCCTCTCTCTCTCTCTCTCTCTCTTTCTCTCAAAAATTAAAAAATAAAAAAGTTTTTCCCAAGGGTCAATGTCATGACACTTTGAAAGGGACACGTGTGACGTCAGCCATTATTTTACAGCCATCATTTGTATGATTGCCTAATTATTATTATTTTTTTAAGATTTTTTATTTATTTTTTTGACAGAGAGCAGCGAGAGGGAATGCAAACAGGGGGAGTGGGAGAGGGAGAAGCAGACTCCCCGCTGAGCAGGGAGCCTGATGCGGGGCTCGATCCCAGGACCCTAGGATCATGACCTGAGCCGAGGGCAGACGCTTAACGACTGAGCCACCCAGGTGCCCCTGATTGCCTAATTGTTAATTCTTGAGCTCACATCAATCCCATTGTTGACTAATCTCTTCCAATTTAAACTTGATTTTCCACCCAGCCTTAAGGTTAGAATTCTTCTGGACTGTCATTTCCTGGTAGTGTTTCCAGAAGATTCAGAACCCTCAGGGATGCTGGGATTTGGAACTTGTGATATAACCTGATCCCTAGCTAGTGTCTTCAACACTTTAATTAGCCATTTACCCTAATTTCTTTAGTTAGTATCTCACCTGTTCCCTGAGCTGGTCTAATGACCTGAAATCTCATCGACTTCTTTCTGAGGAAAACCAGAACATTCAGTCCTATGACATTCCTTTGTACTTTTTTTGGGGGGGGGGTCGGAACGGAAAAAATGAAGATAAAAACCAACTACATCTTTTCTTCTATAGACACAAGAAATAATATTTGTTGATGAAAACGTCCCATTTTACTAGAATAATTCTCGCAATAGCCTTATGAGGTTATTGTTATCACTATTGTACAGATGATGAGATGGAAACACAGGTTAAGCAGCCTGTTCCAGGTCACACAGCGAGGTGAGTGCACAGCTGGAACATGAACCCAGGCAGCTGGCTCCAGGGCCATCACCAACCACTGAACCCCCGGGCCCTCACACTGAGAACCACGCCGTCTGGGATGCCACCATGACTCTTCCCCAGGACTCCAGCATCAGGGGAAAATGTGTGTCATAGACAAGAAGGGCTCACGTAGACTGGACACAGGGTTGTTCTGAGCAATCCCCACTAAGAGAACTGCATCTGTGGACTGGGAGAACAGGTGGTGTAGACGGAGTGGTGTCAGGACCAGCCCCATAGACTGGAGGGTCTGCGCAAAAAGGAAATGCAGGGGGCTTCATTTCAAAACTGCTAGGAATTTGAGACAGTGGTTGCAGAGCATTGAACCAGGTGTAGGCCCTTCTGGGCGTTGGACCCCGTGTGACTGCAAGGTCTCCCATGAAGCCACCTGGCGGGGGGTGGGGGAGCTCCCCTCCCCACGGAAAAAACTGTGGCCGTGTGTTTCTGCTGAGCAAGTCTGGATCTAGAAGCTGACATTGGGGGAGGCCCTTGAGAGAGTCCTTATCAAAACAACTCAACACTTGGCAGGTCCCAAGATCTCAGCGAGATCCTCATCACTCCAGTCTGTGTCAGTGGGTGATGCCATCAGTGCCCGAGTGGGGGTTTGCTGACTGGACGGACAGAAGCAGGGAAACGTATGTTAAAACCGAGAGCCAGCTTAGAGATACTGATTTTATTTATTTTATTTTTAACTTCCTCATTTTATAAAGAAAGTAGGACCCAGAAGAGCTTGGCGGGGGGTAGGGGGGGCGGGTGGTGTCTAAGTCACACAAGGAGATAGAAAAATTTCCAGAACTAGAACCCAAGTATCCAGCTTCTAGTTCACCATGTCTTTCTTGTGTATGGCACACATTTCCCCTGCTGCTGGAGTTCTGGGAAGGAGTCCTGGTGGCGTCCCAGGAGGAGCAGTTCTCAGTGAGAGGGCCCTGCGATTTAGGGGTTTGGGGAGGGTCCTGGAGCCAGCTGCCTGAGTTCGTGTCCCAGCTGTGCACTCACCTCGCTGGGTGACCTGGAGCAGGCTGCTTAACCTCTCTGTGCTTCCACCTCATTATCCGTACAATGGAGATGACAATAATATTCTTGTAGGTCTTTTGTGAGGATTAGAAGAACTAATACACATGGAAGGATTATTATAAAGAAATCAATTACTGTTATGGACTCCATGTTTGTGTCCTCCAAAATTCACATGGTGATGTTCTGATTCCCAATGTGACACTGTTGGGAAGTGGGGCCTTTGGGAGCTAATCGGGTGTAGATGAGCTCAGGAAGGTAGGACCCTTGTGATGGATTAGGGTCCTTATCAGAAGAGGAAGAGAGACCAGAGTTTTTTTTTCTCTCTGCCAAATAAGGGCACAGCAAGAATGTGCAGTCTACAAACCAGGCCAGATGGGGCTCATCAGACGCAGATCACCTGGTACCTTGATCTTGGACTTCCCAGTTGCCAGAAGTGAGAAATAAATGTCTGTTGTTTAAGCCACCTGGTCTCTGGTATTTTGTTAGGCCAGCCGGAGCTGACTAAGACAACAGGCCTCAGCTATTACTGCTTGCAGACAATAGAACTGGCCGCCTCTTCGTGTTCCCAGGAAGGTTACCCAGCATCTCCAAGTTGCTTCCATATACACAATGGAAACAATTGTAGGGTCCTTCCAGGCTCCTGCACAGTGCTGAGCGCATTGTCTGACAGACTGGGCAAACTGAATAAATAGCAGTTTTCAGCAATAGTAGCTATTACATAAAATCCCAAGTTCTAGAAACGAGTGATTTTTTACAGAGAGGACCTGCCTTTTATTAAACAGAGGGTAGAAGAAGGACCTGGAGTCCTCTCTCCCTCCCTGCAGCCCCCAGAGGGACTGCTCCCCCCGCCCCCGCCGCCAGGCCCATAAGCCAGTGATATGTCCGGGACTGAGCCACTGAACTGGGTCCCCTTACATGGGTCATTCACCCCTCATGCCACTGAATACATCTCATTTCTAAAATACCTGTTGATCACTGACCCTAAAAGCTATCAGACTAGCAGGGGAACAAAAGCCACCATAACCCAACAACCAAACCTGTGACGTCTGGCTGGCTTAGAAGATAACGTCAGGAGAGAATGTGGCTTATAAAGTTTGCAGACAGGGGTGCAGACCCAGGCCTGGTTCCCGCTGCCTAAGGTGTCCCTGTTGGGGGCACGGTGGGTGGTGTTTGCAAACATGACCTTGAAACCAGACAGGGAAACTCCGCTTGACAATCATAACTAATATGAGTAAAATTAAAAAGCCATGGTGGATCTGAATTCAATTCAAGGCTATTTAAAAAAAATAATAACTAAAAAATTACCAAGGACAGAATAACAGTTTCTGCACTGGTTAGAAAAGGAGTATTGTAAGTGAGACAAGAAACAAAACAAAACAAAACAAAACACCTCAATTAAGATTATTTTTCTCTGTCGGGAGATGTGATTTTAAAACAATGACCTTCACATCCTGCTTACATCAACTGTTAAAAATAACATCTGGGGTTTTTGTTTTAGTCTCTCCTGGGCATAGGCTACGAAACCAACCACCTTTGTACATAGAGCAACTTCTCTGTAGGAAAAGAGAGGCTGGAATTTCAGAGTGTGGCTAAAAAAAAAAAATGCAGAAATGTGAGGGCCCCGCTCTGACCCACTGACAACCTTGAAGATTCATCCTCCTGGGGTCGCGTCTCCCTCCCTCCCGCCCTCCCAGGGCTTCACTGTCCTGCTGGCTACCTTCTGGGCCCTGGAGGGAGGCAGAGAGGAGGGAGAAAGCTCCATTTTGGAGGCTGCATTCTGTCCCCATTTGCTGTGCAATCCCAAGCAACTCTTCCGTTTGCCAAGGCTGAGAACAGAATGATCGCTACTGGCAGGATGCGAAGGAACCAGACACCGCCTTGAAACTCCTGGAAGAAATTTCACTGAGGACTTAATGCTAATGTTAATGGTCTTCCAGAAGTCTCCTTTTAGTCCAAGTACTGCTTCTAAAATTTCGATGTTTCTAGGTTTCGATGGATAACGCACGCTTAATTTAAAAATACCAGCTGTCAAGGGCTGGTTCAGGAGAAACACCACTTTTCAGGTGTGATGCATAGAAGGCAGTGGTTCTCTGAGTGTGATCCCCAGACCGGCACCATCAGGGGCACCTGGGAACTTGTTAGAAATGCACATTCTCAGGGCCCCGGCCCACTGTATCAGAAACTTAAGGGGGTGGGTAGGGCCCAGGGATCTGTGTTTTAACGGCCATCTAGGGGATTCTGGCACATGCTGATGGATGTTTTTCATAGTTTCCACATTTCCAGGAAGTGCCATTTTAATGAATCATTAAAAATTTGATGAAAAGTCCTCTGACCAACTTCTCCATCGAGTTTGAGTTTCAAGTGTAACTCCCACGACTGGAACCCTGCGTCCCAAGGGCTCTTTAACTTGACAGCATCATCAGCCGTTTTCCCAGTAGCACCTTAAAAACGTTCTGTTTCCCACAAAGACGTGAAGGCTCTCATAAAGGAGAACAAAGTACCCCCAAATAGTCTGCGGACAGGCTGGTGTGCAGATTATGTACACTCTTTTGGGGGGTAATAAATATGCTTGTCAGGATGGGAGGATACATTATGTGCACAACAGTCTCAGGACAAAGATGAGCTAAGTCGTATATCAAAATGCTCTTTCTTCAGGGACGGCATTTAATCACTTAAACGTACGGGTGTCTGTCTATTGGGGGCCCTGCCGTTTGGAGAATAAAGCACTGCTGTGCTGGAGAGCATGAGAACCCTCTGAGCACACCCCGCTGGTGTCAGCCGTGGTGGGAGGGAGTATATACGCCGTGGAAACTGACAAACTCTATAAATGAGGACTTGAGCCATTTTTAATTTTTGAGAGCTGGTTTACCAGCATGCCACTGGATTTAGGAGAATACAGAGCTTCAGGGTAGGCCCTACTGACTAAGCTCATCTCTGGAATAGCAGTCTTTTGAAGTACTATTTATTTTAGGATCAAGACTCACCGTTATGCCTGTCAGGACAGTAGCCACACTGGGATTCAAAGCAAACCTGTTGGAGGATTTTCTTGTGCCTCTTGATCATTAATGTTCTTGCTTCTGTGATGAGGCCTCTGCGAGACACCCAAACTCTTTTTGCTGGGGATCACCGAGGTGTCTGCCAGGCACTCCTGTCTCCTGTCTCCTGTAGGGCCAAACTGGTTGGGCTTGGCCATTGGGAGTGACTCCTTCCATCCCCCTTTACTCTCTTTTTCCTTGCAGTCTACTCCCACAGCCATCAGAGGACTGGAGGACTTAGTGAAAGGGTGATTTACATTAATTCATACAGTTAATGCTTACTGAGCACCTACTGTGCTCCAAGCACTTATGGGAATAACTCTACAAGTATGGCCTCACTTAGTATTTACAGAAGCCCCAAGAGATAGGTACTACTAGTATCTCCATTTTCCACGTGAGGGAGCTGAGGCTTGTCACGATCATAGAGGATTTGAACTTGATATGTCTGATTCTTGTCTCTCTCCCACATAAAGCCCTACTTGCAGACACTGAAGTCTACTTGGAATTAATCTTGTAGCCAGTTCTTTCTTCCTTTGGGCTGTTACCTCTCTGGAGCCCTTTAGCTCCTTGGGCAAACAGACATCTGGTGGGTCTGCTCTAGATGTGCTCAAGTAGGTCTCAAGCCCGGGATTAGATATACTATAGGTTCCAACTTGGACAGCCTCCTCCCTCCCCCAGCTCGTCGATCAGTGATTTATTCAGTGCTTACTGTGGTGATTTTGCTTTAGAACCACCCATAGAGCTTTAAAAGCATAGAGAATGCTTTGGGCTCTGACCCCGAGATTCTGATTTATTGATTAATAAGGTGTAAGGCCTGGGAATTGTTAATAAACTTTTTCAGAGGGTTGGATCATTAGAAAATCCTCCCAATGTTAGGTACCTAAAAATGCCAGACAAGATTTCTAAAACACATTCTTTTAAATGTGTAAACTGAGCTCTTAAGACAGTAAAATCCTCAGGGCGCCTGGGTGGCTCAGTCGGTTAAGCATCTGACTCTTGTTTTCCGCCCAGGTCACGATCTCAGGGTCCTGGGATTGAGCCCTGCACTGGACTCTGTTCTCAGCGAGGTCTGCTGGGATTCTCTCTCCCTCTTCTGCTGCCCCTCCCCCCACTCTCTTGCTCTCTCTCTCAAATCAATAAATAAATCTTAAAAAAAAAACAAACAAACCAGTAAGTCTTCTAGAGCCAAAATCAAAGACAGGTGAGCCCAGGAGTGGATTGTGGAGCCATGCTTGGTAACAGGGAGCTCTGAGGGGAAGGATGTAGCGGGCTAGCAATCAACTAGGACTAAAACATCACTCAGTATTTAATGCACACGAAAGAAGATCACTCTTTAAACTGTATAACTAAAATCCATCCGTGTTGTTGCCAGATGTAGTTCATTCACTTCATGGCCGTGTAATATTCGCTGGCAGGACTGGACCCCTGTGTTCTATTCATTCTCCTGGCATGGACACTTGGGATGTATCAGGATTTTTACTCTCATGCACATATGAAAAAGCACACGCATGTCTCCTGGCACGTGTGTGCCAGATTTTCTCTAGGAATGGAAGCTATTTAACACAGAACTTAACGATTCTTACCCCCAAACTTCCTCTACCTACTGTCTTCCCCATGTCACCTAATGACAATGCCATCCTTCCATGTGCTCAGGACAAAACTTTGGTGCCCTCTGTATTAGCTTCCTATTGCTGCCGTAACAAATTACCACTAACTTTGTAGCTTAGAACATTACAGATTTACTTTCCTGTATTTTTTAGATTAGAAGTCCAACATGGGTCTCACCGGGCTAAAATCCAGGAGTTGGTAGGCCTGTGTTCCTTCTGCAGGCTCTGGAAGAGAATCCGTGTCCTTGCTTTTTCCAGCTGCTGGAGGCTATCTGCACTTCTGGGCAGATGCCCCCATCCCTCCACCTTCAGAGTCAGCATGGTTGGGTGGAGTCTTTCTCAAGCTGCCATCTCTGGTTCTTCCTCGTCCACTTTTAAAGCCCTTACGAGTATATTGGGTCCACCCACATAATCTAGGATAATCTCCCAATTTTAAAGTCATCTGATTAGCAACCTAATTCTATCTAAAACCTTACTTCATTTCCTTTTGCCATGTTACCCAACATATTCACAGGTTCAGGGATTAGGACCTAGGAATCTTCTTTTTTTTTAAGTTATTAATTTTTTTATTGAAGTATAATTGACATACAGTATCCTGTTAGTTTCAGGTGCACATCATAGTGATTCAATATTCTTATACATTATGAAATGATCCCCACAATAAGTCTAGTCACCATCTGTTACTATACAAAGTTAATCCACCGTTATTGACGGCATTCCCTGTGCTGTACTTTTACATCCCCATGACTTACTTGTTTTATAACTTAAAGTCTGCACCTCTTAAGCCCTTTCACCGATTTCACGCATCTCCTAACCCTTCCCCTGGGACACAGATATCTTTGTGGGACCGTTGTTCTGCCTACCGCACCATCCTCGGTGACTCTCTCACATGATAAAACCCAACTGTTAGGAGATCCTGTGGGCTCAGTTTTCAACAGACATTGAAAACCCTGCCACTTCTTACCACTCTACTGCTATTGCTTCCTGGTCCAGCCTACCACCACTTCGGGGATTATTGCAGTGCTCTTGTGACAGGTGTCTCTCTGTCGTCCTTGTGCTCTCTCCTCAATAGATCAGCCATCATGATCCACTGCAAATGTAAGTCATGTCTGTCACTCTTCACACAAAACTCTCCAGAGTCTTTTATTTTCTCAGAACAAAGGCCCCGATTCTCACAGTGGCCCACAAACCTCCCTGATTCATGCATTCCTGCCTACCTCCAACCTCTGTTAATTTTCCACTTGCTCATTCCTCACCCCAGTTACTTATAATTTGGTTATTATTTTCTGCTTCTTTCCTTCTAGAAAGCAAGTTCCATGAGGGTAGGGATTTCTGTCTGGATTATTTACAGATACCTGCTCAGAGCCTGGAACTCAGGATTTATCCTAAGAATGACTTTTAGTCCAAAGGGTTTATACCAGCAGCCTGGACAGAGATGAGGCTCTGGACCAGCAAAAGAGGGGGGAAGGAAACAAGACACCTATATAAATCTAAGAACCTGAAAACATTCCTCCCACAGCCAAAAGCAATGACAGGGTTTTTTTCTGTCTTGGCCTGGGCAGTTCAGTGGTTGCCATGGGCTGGGAGGAGGGGAGAATGGGAGTGACTGCTTAATGGGCACCGGATTTCCTTTTGGGGTGATGAAAATATTCTAGAACCAGATAGTGGTGACGGTTGCCTAACACTGAATGTACTAAATGCCACTGAATTGTACACTTAAAAATGGTTAGAAAGCCAAAGTTCACTACATTGGTGCCCCATGGACATTGCTGCTATGAATCTCTGCAATTGGGACGCCTGGGTGGCTCAGTCGGTTAAGCGTCTGCCTTTGGCTTGGGTCATGATCTCAGGGTCCTGGGATCGAGTCCTTCATCAGGCTTCCTGCTCCGCGGGGTGCTTGCTTCTCCCTCTGCCTGCCGCTCCCCCTGCTTGTTCCCTCCCTCTCTGACAAAAAAAAAAAAAAAAAAAAATCTCTGCAATCTCCTGAGGAATTGCTACCACAGGCTTATTGTCCTGTGGATTTGGGATTGAGTTAACACTACCTGCCTTGTCAAGGGACTCCCAAAGCTAAGAGATTAGCAGAAGAAGTAGTCTTGAGCTGGGGATACCCCTTGAACCTCTGAGAAAAGCAAGTGCTTCTGGAACTCAGGGGAGGACTATTCCTCCAGCCCAGGCAGCACAGGATTCCCCCAGGCAAACCCCCCCTGAACATGAGCTCACTATGTGAATCCCACACCCCAAGGGTTTGGGGGGGACGGTTGGAGTGGGCGGGTGGGGAGCACTCCATGTGAACAGCTGTCAGCAGATGAAACCAACGGCAGAGTTAAATGGCCAAGAACTCTAGATAACAGGATGGTCATCTAGAGACCAGAGAATATGTGCAAACTGATTAATGACCAAAATAAGCACAAAAATAGGGAATGTGAGGGGGAAAAAAAAGCTAATATCCTATATCAAGAAGATCAGGCATGTCTGAAAAAAATGAAAATAAAATTTCTAGAAATTAAAGCAAAAGTCTTTAAAAAATCCTAGAAGACGGATCAAAGGAGCTATGTTAGCAGGGTTTCAGAGAGAAGCTAGGAACTGAATCATATCGTTGTGACATTAACCCAGAACATAACACAGAAAGACAAGGAAAGGATAAAAGGAGCCCCTGTGCAGGGCGGGAAGGTCTACGTTATCCGCACCAGAATCTCGAGAAGAGATAAAAGAGGATAAGGAAGGGTCAATATCGCAACAGCAGGGAAATTTCCAGAACTGGATGAAAGACATCAGATTCAGGAAACGCAGTGGGTCCCAAGCCAGAGAAACCTCCTGAGGTGTGACGTGCGTGAAGGCAGACGTCCAGTCCTACGGGAAGCCCAGACGAACAGGGAACAGGACAGGGACGGGCCCACGGGGCATGGAACATACCCAGCCTTTCAGGGGGAAGCACCATTATTCTTCACACAATTCTCCCTTTTACGGGGCAAAAAGTTGTACACGGTGCTCTAGAAATATCTTATAAAATTTCAGATATATAGGAGAAATACTTTGAAGATTGGCTTCATATCTTCTTTTTTTATGTTCAATTAGCCAACATATAGTACACCATTCGTTTTTGATGTGGTGTTTGAACGACTCATTGGTTGTGTATAACGCCCAGTGCTCATCACCACACATGTCCTCCTTGATACCCAACACGCGGCTACCCCATCCTCCCACCCCCTCTCTTCTGAAATCCTCAGTTTGGTTCCCGGAGTTGAGAGTCTCTCATGGTTTGTCTCCCTCTCTGATTTCTTCCCCCTCAGTTTTCCCTCCCTTCCCCTGTGGTCCTCCCTGCTATTCCTACGTTCCACACATGAGTGAAACCATATGACAATTGTCTTTCTCTGCTTGACTTATTTCCCTTGGCATAATCCCCTCTAGTTCCATCCATGTCAATGCAAATGGTGGGCATTCATCCTTTCTGAGGGCTGAGTCATATTCCATTGTATGTATGGGCCACATCTTCTTTATCCATTCGTCTGTTGAAGGGCAACTTGGCTGCTTCCACAGTTGGGCTATCGTGGGACATTGCTGCTGTGAACATTGGGGTGCATGTGCCCTTTCTTTTCACTACATCTGTGTCTTTCTACAGGGGGAGCAACACTGTTATTCAGAAGTGAGGTTTATTCACCCCTTGGTCTTGTTGGAGAGTATGTTATATTCTGAGAAAAATTATAAAAGCCATAGAAGGCAAGGTGCTTTAGGATATTATAATTATTGAGCAGTAATGCATACATGGATGAATATAACTATAAAAAGTAACTATACATATGATATATGATGAAACACATAAATGCCAATCAAAAGGGACAAGGCTACCGCTAACTGAAAGATCTGTTGAGTCCCTTAATTCATGAACTCTTGTCTAGAAAACAGATTTGGGAAAATCACAGTGATCTGTTAACTGCAGTGAAAGTAAGGGATTTTCCCAGCACGTGTAGAGATGATCTTCGATAGGGCATGTGGCAGATGCAGGAAGGTGCAGCTTCTCCTCCCACCAGGGTCAATGTCCCTCTCCCGAATCTGGGCAGGCTCTGTGATTGCTCTAGCCAACAAAGCATCGAAAACGTGATGCTGTGCCAGTTTTCAAGCCCAGGCCTTAAGAAACTGGCAGTTTCCACTTCCTGGCACTCGGAATGCTTGCTCTTGGAGCCCTGACCTGCCATGGAAGAAGTCTGGCTACTCTGCAGGAGCCACCATGTGGAAAGACCCAGGTATTTGAATGAAACCATTGAATCCAATTCTGTGGCAGCTGAATCCCACCTAGTGACACTCGTCATTGCCATAAGGGACTGAAGAGTGTTCCAGCCAAGCTTTGCCCAAGTTCCTCTCTCTCCCTCTCTCTCTGAGTGTACACATACACACGCACACACACCTATATGTAGCTCGAACACAATGGAATTTTATTTCTGAATCATGTAACAGTACAAGGAGCAAGTTTCTTCTTGATAAGTGGCCCTCCACGCGGCGGCTCAAGGACCAATAAGATAGTGATAAGTCACTTATTTTAGGTGGTATGTTACACTGCAACAACAGATAAACTAGAACTTGGTCTCTGGGTCCTATGTCATTTCTTTGCATTCCCACCTCAGTTAGTATCATATTATGGAATCCAGATGCTATTTTGGTAGACTCGTGAGAATTTTGACTTGGGCAAGAGGAAGCACGGGTGACGACTGTCTTCTCAATACCATTACATTTCTGGAGTGAGCCTTTCAGAGATTCCCTTATCTCTCTATCCATATTGTCGGCAGGGCCAGCTTCATGGGTTCGTGACCTGTGTGCCCACACAGAGTCCCATGCTCAGAAGGGCATCATGCTTGGCTGGCTGCTCTGCAGTTGTCATCGTGAAGTTCTGAAATAATTTTGTCTTTGAACTTGTGTTTTGTAAGTGAAATCTGAAGGGAGAGTGGAGGAGAAGAGATCGGGTAACAGGAATGTCCAGAGCTGTTCTTCCCTGTCCCATTTGCTTATGCCATGATACCCCTACGCACAGATTTCCAGGGGACCCACGATGTCTAGGTGTTCAATGAGGCACAAAGCAAGTACAAGATACACATTTCATGTCTGCGAATCACTAAGTAGGGACGGGAACAAGGCCATACTTTCCTCTGGAAACAGAATTCGTTTTGGCTGCTGCAGAAAGACGCAGTAAAGTTCTAAGAAACATGAGTGACTCATATGGGAAAGAGAAGATTTTTCTTTCGATTCTGTGAGGATACAGAAGTTGAATTATAGCCTTTTCCAATCGGTGGTAGATAAACATTTAGAAATGTTGGTATTTCTAAAACCAGAGGAGCTCTTGGGCAGAACTGGTTATCAGGTAGATGGTCTTGCAGCCATTAGGCTGACCATGGAAAATCCTACTGAGGCTCAGGTTACTGCCTTATTTTTAACACTTAGTTCATTGGTTAGCTAATCCTGCAACTCCATGTGAAAGCTAAACTCTTATGACACTCGAATTAAAGATGCACTCACATAGAAAAGGCAGTATGTCATTTCAATTTCAGACCTGTTAGGATTAAGGCTTACGATTTTGAATAAGTCTCCAGACTTCAGCATGGCAGGTGGATCAGCTGGGTCATCCACAATGGCAGTTAGTAGTGACAGCAAATAAACAGCCCTGCGAGAGATGGTCTGAGTTGTTAGGACATACGTATCTCAGGTCTCTGTGTAACACACTACGCTTTTCTCCTTGATCAGGACTGTTTGGAGCATTTCAGAAATATCTGGAACGAAATAACTACGCAGTGATTCAGTATCATGCCAGTGGCATCAGCTGAGGAGCTGACCCCAACAATCATGGCAGATCTTCTGGGAGAGGGGAGGAAGGTTCTTATAATAATTTTTTTGGAAGGATCTCCTCGAGCCTTCCTGGTCCCAGTAATGGTACTGCCGTCTTCAGTATCCAGTTTCTCAAATAGAGAAAAGGTCTCTCTCTCTCTCCCTGTGTTTCTGTAACTCTTTTATACCCCTCCTCCAATCAACCCCTCATCCCACCCATTCTACCTCCGAAACATCTCCCTAGGACTCTTTAACTGGAATAGACTACTAATGGTGGTAAATCACTGCTTTTCATTCGTCTTGCTTTTCCCCATTGAAAAATGTCAGGTGAAGTAGGATGATAAATGACTCGCTGAGACACCTAAGAGAATATAAAGCTTAATCAACTTTCATCCAAGTTTAGAACTGAATATATACAATATCTGAAAGATCTAAAAATTAAGCACGGTGACTTGTTTTCTCATTAATTGTCATGTCCTCGGCCTGCCGCCCAGGCTCAGGCAGGAGAACGAAGGGGTTCCGGGCCTGGAGTGTCTGGTTGAAACCCATGGCTACTTTCCTAACCCCTGGCTCCTGTGGTCCTCGCCTGGAGTCACGTTAATCTTGTAAGTGCTCTCTCTCCTTCGTGGGAGCTCCCCTCCGCTCCACTGTAATTAGAGGGATCTATTTCAGTTACGCTTTAATCATTTCAACTATAAACACTTCGCTATGTTTGTATAGACGTGTGTGCGTGCGTGCAGGCGTGCGTTTTTAATTTGCATCTACTGCTAAATCCACGAAGGGCTACAAAGAGGAGCGGCAGAACAAAAATGGTTCTTGCCCTCAAGGAGCTTCCAAATTGATGAGTGGATTTAAATAATTTATTCGAATGATTACAATTCAAAAAAAAAGAGTCTCATTATATATTTTGTTGGCCCTTGAAGAACAACGAAGAACAATGCAGAATACAAATTCCTATTTGCTGAAGTACGCGCTGTCGAGAATAGCATGACCTCACTTTGCAGTTCACATTATCCATATGCACGCCAAGTCTTGTTTCAAAGCTTTTGTATTCTTGTGGCAACTTGCACAACAATGCTACTGGAAACAAGGCAGCTCAGGAGGTGTGGGAAAACCTAACGTTGTTTATCAGATCTAAAACCTACAGATGAAAATTGTGTTTTAAGTTTAGTGGTTACTGGCTCAAGGGGACGCAGATGTTAGGCTTCATGCACCTGTGTGAAATAGCATTGGCCCTTCCTTCGAGGAAGCTTTTTCACGTACAAAGTGCTGGAATCTTTTTTTTCTAGGACATGAAAAGTCCTGTCACCATTTGATATTTGACTATAACACTGCTGATATTACTGTCAGGATGTGAAAGTCACACTAGAAACACCGAGGAAGTACAATTGTTTTGTCTGAGGAGAAAGGAATGGTAATAACATGATTTGTAGGTGTTTTTCCCCAGGGTATCTGTGTGGTGATCAAGCTTTACTATATGCTGTTGCGTTTATTAACTAAAGTCAATTATTTCCCAACAGTGGAAACAACTTGTATTTTTCCTTAAACTCACTGGGAATTTTGCAACTTACACTGACATACTTTCGATTTCTGGAATTTCGTAAAAGTGTGAATGAATGAACGAATTCTACTTTGGGGTCAAATAGATGTTTTTTTTTCTCCTGCATTGAGCATCCAAGGCAAAGCACAGAGTTGAGCAATGTATTTAACTGGGATAGATTACTAATGCAAATTCCAACAATTTTTCTGAAATGACAATTCTTTAGGTTGGATGATAAGTACTCACTGGGACAACCTAGAGAGCATAAAGATTTAATACATTTTTAAAAGTTTAAGATTGAATATATAGAATATCTGAAAGATTTGAAAATCAAATATGGAGACTTTTTCCTTCCTGTTGCGCTTTTCTGGACCTGTTGCCCTACGTGAAGGGGTGCCTCAGAGGTTGGCTGGCTCGGTTCTGACATTCACACCCTGAGGGTTTGGGCAAGTCATTTCTCTTTCTTTTGTCTCAGTTTGCTCCTCTGCAAAATGGGGGTGGCATTAGCAGCACTTACCTCCTTGGGTTGTAAGGAGGGCAAAGCCTGATTACAGAGGCAAAGCCCTCTGAATAGAATCTGGCAGAACTTGGCTCATAGTGAATTGCTCTATAAATGTTAGATACTTTAATGTTGTATTTTGTCTAATGGGACTTAGCCACAGGCTTTTGCAGAACACTGTGGAGTTTGGTCCTTGGTACCAAGTGAACATAGATGAAATCAGAACAAGAACAATAAGGATAGTGAAGGAGGGCTAGCTTAAGAACCAGATGGCAGACACTGTGGGGGCAGGCATCTTTTTGATTTTCAAACAGAGCTGAAATGTAAATTAGGTCATTCCCCCCCTCCCATGCCCCCCACCCCCAGCAAGAAACCCAGCTACAGAAATCCTTCTATGGCCCCCTTCTATTGTTTCATGACCATGAAAACAAAGATAGGAAAGCTTTATGTAAGCAAACTAAATACGCTTCAGAGGAATTTTAATGAAATTGCTCTATCTTAGTCTCCTTGAGAACCGCTTAGGTGTATTTTCTTATTTGTTTGACAGAAGCAGATTGCAATTTTTTCAAAACAGGCTTACATGAGGAATTTTTCTATATATTCACGGTGATAGATGTCACGTGGGTAAATCTATGCAAATACTGTAGAACTACACTCATGTCTGGAAGGCAAGCCCTCTGGATAGCCTCACCTTGTATTTGAAGGAATGTCTCGAGTGCTCACGGATGTCACGTCCAGCCTTCCTGCTCCTTCAGCCTCAGCATTAACTGGAGAAGAGCTTCCTCGTTTGGAACTAAGACAAGTAGACATGCAGCATCCGGGGAATAGCCGCTGCTTAGAAAAGTCTCTGAGGTCAGTGGTCACCTAAGTGCCACCAAGTTTCTTTTCCATTTTCTCATCCTTTGAGTTTAGCTGAATGACCAGGGCCACCTCTTTATGGCAGCTGGAGTTCAATTAGGAAATGGGTGCTTATGTCCCACGTTGGTGGTGATTCCTGCTCTGAAAGAACTCTCTGGAATTTCCTGATGTGAGAAACATTTCTGTGAAAAACTCTCTCTCTTCAGTTCCACCCATGACCCAAGCCCCTCCTAGCCTCATCCTCCTGAAATCCAGTCCTTACTCTTACCTCGCTGCTCCTTGAGTCGAATACTAGAATTTAACTAGAATTTTAGGTTCCTGTCAACCTGCAAGAACATTAAAGTAAAAGTTCCTATATATCCTACATTTCTATTTAAAAATAGAAGAATGTCGTTGATGATGTTAAAGATGATATTGGTAAAAATAATGTTGGTGATATTAAAATATTTTGCAGTGTGTCTCTTTAGGTACTTGGATAAAATGAAATAACTCATCTCATTTGAGCAGGGTAAGATAAAGTTTTAAATGAAATATTTAAATATTCACCTCTTATAGCAAGTGTGACCAGAAATAGCACCCCCCCATAGAAAAACATAACCAAAAAGAAAGCTTATATCAGCAATTCTCAAATAGTTAAGTGAAATGGTGGACAGAAAAAGCTAGAGAAATTGGCATACTATATTAAAATGATACCATTAATGATACTACATTAAAATGATAACATTGGATTATATTTGTCAGCCACTGAGTAGGGTTAGTTTAGTTTAGTTCAATTAAATGTAGCAGAAAGCTGCTGCTAAACCCGGTGTGGGGTGGTGGGGGGAGTAAAAGCTTTCACCAAAGTATTGGTTGTGGAGTCACATTTCACCTTGGCAAATAGGCTGTCCCCATATTGAGCCGGAAGAAGGTTACCGTAATGAAAGCAGACAAGTAACAGATGTGGTGAAAAATTTGAGGATCATCCAGTGGATTTTGCCAATCTCCGGACAACCTTGCCTGTTACCCTGAGTCTCCCTTTGTCCCGTCAAGATCCACTGAGAGCCACAAGATAAAAAAGACCTTGACGAGGCTGATCTAGATCAGCACCGCTGGGCAGCTTGGAGTCCCCAAAGGAAAAAAAACAAAACAAAAAAACAAAAAAAACAGGACTTGCCAAATTGGTTGTTCGGTCACTTTGATTTGAATGGAAGAAGCAAATGTGAAAGAGAGAGGATAAAACTGTAGGTTGTGCTTCCTGAATTTCAACCTCAGGAAAACGGTGTACCTGAAGGACAAAAGGAAGTCCAAATAGGGAGGCCATTCTAGGCAACTTCCCGAGGGGGGCGGAAATACAAATAGCTACCTTCTGTATTGCAGATCATTTCTTTCACGTGAAGAAAAGTATAAGTTTGAGAAAAGATGACACCAAGAACCATGATACACGGACTGTGCTTTCTGGGAGAGATTTACAGGCAGCCAGGAGCTAAGTCTTCTCTGCTCTGTTTTGAAACAGAAAAATCCTGGATCCTCTGCCTAAGAGTCAGGCCGGGTATTGGCAATTCCCGGTCGTGGAGGAAGCAGATGGGGGGCAGGGGAGCTCCTTCCCCAAAGTCTGCTTCTCTCCACTTTCTAAGCTGCATTGCAAAAGCATTTTTCAAAAAATATGAAAATTGGCACCGACCAAAGGCGGCATTTGGGGTTTACGGAGGAGGCACTGAGTCTTCGTGGGTGCGGTTGGGAAACACTCAGGGAACGCTTTCCTGGAGATAATCCCTACTGGCCAGAGCCCCAGCTCTGGCAGCTTCTGGGAATTCCCCTAACAATGGTCGATGACACTTTGGCCCAAATACATCTTGAACTTCATCCTAGACCAAGTTTCATTTCCATTTTCTCATCTTATCCTTTGAGTTTAACTGAATGACCAAATTATTCTCTAATAAATTCCTGGGTATACATTTTTTAAAAAAATTCCCAGTTTCTAGAGACTGTTTTCCCTACTGATTCTTACTGAAAATGTCAGTTATTATCCCCCCCAACATTTCCCAAGAAACTTGAGGCTCTGCCCAGTGGCATGGTATCAAGAATAAAAATAGCCCTGTTGGCTCCTAGGTCAGTGTTCTGAATTATTTCCCGTATTTTTGCCTTCTTGACTACTTGCATCAGTGATTAAGAATATTTTTTATCAGGGTGCCTGGGTGGCTCAGTCGTTGGGCATCTGCCTTTGGCTCAGGTCATGATCCCAGGGTCCTGGGATCGAGCCCCGCATCCGGCTCCCTGCCTCAGCAGGAAGCCTGCTTCTCCCTCTCCCACTCCCCCTGCTTGTGTTCCTGCTCTCGCTGTCTCTCCCTCTGTCAAATAAATAAATAAAATCTTAAAAAAAATATTTTTTATGACTGTTGACATCTTTCACTTCATATTAGAATTCTATAGTTTTCACACGGCTGCCTTCCTAGGCACTATTTGTAGGGAAAATACTCCATTTATTCATTCAACCAATATTGATTAATATTGCTGGGCGATATTCTAGGTGCTGAAGAGACAGTAGTGATCAATACAGGCAAAGATCTCTGCCCTTCTAGAACTTACATTCTAGTGCAAGGAGACACACCACAAACAAGATCAATAGAAAATATATGGTACGTTAGAAGTGATTGCAGGGGAAGAAAAAAACTTTTCCTCTAGGTTCAGTGCCTGGGGCCTGTGAATTAGGCTGCCAGAGGACAGATGAACAGGAGAAAAGGCCTATACATTGTCCTAAGATTTTCATAAAATTGAAAATGTAAAATCACGCATGGGTACGTTACAGAAAAGAAGTGAAAAATCTAAAGTGGTTAGGCTCAAGGGCTTATATGCCATTTGGACAAAACATTCATCGTGGAGACGTGACAAAGAACAAAGGAAAGGGGGTTTGGGCTTTTAGAGCCAATCAATTGTGGGCAGGTGATGAGGAAGTATGGGGGAAAGCTACTGGTAGAGAAGGGTTATTTGCTAAGATTTGTTTATGCAGATTAATCTTGGTGTGTGTCTGGTGATTAGGATTGTTCTCCTCTTCCTGGTAGTGGAAAGGCAAATTTATACCCTGCTTTTTGGCGGATGGGGGAGGCCAGAGAGCTCTTTTTTTGTTTGCTTTGTCTCAGTTGCCTTCAGCTCAAGATAATCCTTATGCTCAAAAGGCATTATTTTGGGGTGGCTCGCTCTTTTCTTTCTTTCTTTCTTTCTTTCTTTCTTTCTTTCTTTCTTTCTTT
>NW_027397065.1:79497810-79587043 GCF_003265705.2 Callorhinus ursinus | reverse complement strand
CTTTCTTTCTTTCTTTCTTTCTTTCTTTCTTTCTTTCTTTCTTTCTTCTTTCTTTTTTTAGGTTTATTTATGAGAGAGAGAGCATGCATGGGTGGAGGGAGGGGCAGAGGAAGAAGGAGAGAATCCGCAAGCAGACCCCTCCCGCCTTACTGCGGAGCCTGACACAGAGCTCGATCCCAGGACCCTGAGATCACAACCTGAGCCGAACTCAAGAGGCAGATGCTTAACTGACTGAGCCACCCAGGTGCCCTTCAGGTGACATTCTCTGATCCCCTTCGGGGTAAGAGAGCAGGGGGAAAGGGGTGAAGTGGAAGGTGGTTTGGGGATTTGGATAGAGTGCTCAGAGAAGTCCCACTGAACAGGGTGACATCAACTTTTGAGTAGACCTTAAAGAAGAAGGAGAGTGTGCCCGGACGGTAGTGAAGGAGAGCATGGGAGGCAGAGAGAACGGCAGAAAGGAGAGAAGGCAGGAGAGTGCCAGGTACGGTCAAGACAAGTGCGCACCAAGAGGGGAGTGAGCGAGAGAGAGCAGGAGGAGGAGGAAGAGAGAGAGGGGAGGGGAGGGGAGGGGGGGGCATGTCCAGATCAGGTACAGGTCATGAGATGAGGTGGCAAGCTCTTGGACAGTTTTGACCAGAGGGAATTGTGATCTAACTTACGTTTTAACAAGATCATGCTGACTTCGGGATTGAAAATATGTTGTGGGGTGATGAGCCTGGGGGCCTGAAATCCTAAGAGGACCAGTACAGTTATGCAGGTAAAGGGGGGGGGGTGGCTTTGAGCGGGAGGTGGTGTGGGGGAGGGGCGGCCATCAGCTTCTGTGTGTAAGTTTTGGCAGAGTTGACAGGATTTATTGGCTGATTAGATTTGGGTTATGGGAGAAAGGCCAGGGATGACTCCAGTTTTCACCCCTGCAACTGACTGTGGGATGGAGTTACCGTTGTAGGAGAGGAGAAATAATCTTCCCTCTACCCTCCTGAGTTCTTGGCTGAGTCCCCCTGTGACGAAAGGCAGATTAGCAAGAGGAAAAAACAAACCAAGTTTATTCACATGTATACCTCATGGATACATGGGAGAAACTGAGCAAAAATGAGTAAGTCAGAGAGATGGCTTTAGAATTCAGGTCTAAATACCATTTTTAATAGGGAAAGGCGGGGTATAGACCTCCTAGGGGGTAGTGAATGATCTTTGGGAAAGAGGAAGGGGCCCTTAGAAGCATGATGGGAGGTAGGACAGTTTGTGACTTGAGTTTGCTGGATGTGGTGTCTCCTCTCTGTGATAAGAGTCAATCCTACCCTGTTGATGAAACTCCGGGAGGGAATCTGTGACAACTGAGTTCCTTCTGGAGGAGCTGTCTTCAGGCAGAAAAGGGGAGTTCAGAGAAAACATCTCCCTGTCTTTGCTGTTTTCAGGTGATTTTAGCTCAAAACAATCAGTATTCCAAAGCAGCGTACTATGGGGTGGCAGGTCCTGAACTCCTGCGGTCGTATTTGGGGCGGCATACTGTGCTGCCCTTCACCATTTACCGAGTTGATGGAGAAGACTCAGAGGAGTTGGTGGTTGGAGGAGAGGGGGCTAGTTATCAGAAGCTCAGTTTTGTCTACACTGAATTTAAGACAATTAGTAGAGTCCTGAGTTGAAAGTTCAGAGAAGTCTGAGCTGGAGATACTTGTTTGGACCACATAAGCATATTGATATCTAAAGCCACGAGACCAGCTGAGCTCACCAAGAAAGGGAATGTAGCCTTGGAGTTAGAAAGTCTGGGTCCAGATTCCAGCTCAATGTTTGGGGCTCAATAACCAAGCTCTTTCTGTATCTGTAACATGTCTGTGATGGACTGAACGTTTGTGTCCTCCCAAAATGTGTATGTTGAAATCTTAATTCCCAATGTGATCGTATTAGGAGGCTGGAGGCCTCATGAATGGGATGGTGTCCTCATAAAAGAGACCCCGGAGGATTCCCTTACACCAGTGGGAGCCCAGAGGGAAGCCTGCCTTCTATGCAGTCAGGCAGTGGGCTCTCACCAGCAGCTTGCTCTTGGACTTCCTAACTTCCAGAACTGTGAGAAATAAATGTTTGTTGTTTAAGCCACTCGGTCTATGGTATTTTTGTTACAGCAACCCACACGGACAACCGAGACACTATGATAATATTAGCATCACAAGGGAATCCTCAGAATAGATCTAAAGTGGTGCCTGATTCTGAAGAAGTGTTGGTCCAATATTGTGAGTGACTATATAAATAAAGTCCTGTTCCCTAAGCAACTAAGAACATTTGTTCTAGTTGTCAGTTAACTCTTCATTTTGGCATTCTCTCATTGACTATCCTGGATTCTGCAGCGAGGAACAGGGTGGAAGACAGAAATGTGACTCTATCTGGATGAATAAGCTACTAGTAACTGAGCATTGACTATGCGCCTGGGGTTGTCTCACAAGAACCCCAGGAGATAGCTACCCTTAAGTTCCCAGTTCTACAGATGAGAATAAGTAGTGCACCCAAGGTCAGGGGAGCTAAAACCCAAAACTTGGACTGGGATCCAGACCAGACTGCAAAGCGTAATCACTATTCTACAGTCTGCTGTGTTGAGCGAGGGGAGGGATCTTCTTAACACTGGTCAGTGACACTTCTTACTCGTCACTTGATTCCCCAGCCACCCTGTATTTGCTTTCTCAGTCTGGGGGCACCCAGCTGCTAAGTGCATGGTGGGATCAAATGTCAGTTCAGGTCTTCCTACAAGTCCAAGCTCCATGTTCTATCCTACAATGGTCATTTTGACATTCAGTAAGGTACCCCTTCTTTTCTTTCTCTTCCAAAATTATTTAATTAATAAATTTGAGAGAGAGTGCATGATCAGGGCTTTGGATGGGCGAGGGGTAGAGGGAGAGAGAGAACCCCAAGCAGACTCTGCGCTGAGCACGGAGCCTGATGTGGGGCTGGATCTCTTGACTCTGAGGTAATGACCTGAGCCTAAATCAAGAGTCAGATGCTCAACTGACTGAGCCACCCAGGTGTCCCCTTCCAAAATTTAAACACAAATAAATAAACATCTTGAGTAAAATCTCTGGTTTATGGCTACCTTTCATCTTCCCATGTTTTCACTTGGCCTCTACATGATGCTTTTCGACCCTGGCCATGCTTTCAAAAACATCTGGGGAGCTTTTAAAAAGAGCAGGTCCTGAGCCCCCACCACAGACCAATTCAGTCAGAATCTCAGGCCAGGGTGGTGATCTGTATTTTTAAAAAAATCGATCTGGGCAATTCTAATGTGCAGAAAGACCTAAAACCACCAATGTATGGGACAAGACAGAATCAAATGTAGTGAAAATCATGACCATGTGACTAGGCCAAGGACTGAGGCAAAAATCACATTAAAAAAAATTTGAATTCCTTTTCTGCTCCCAAGCACTCAGTCTGAATGATAGACTACACTTATCAGAATCTGGAATGGGTAACCAAGTTGAATGTGTCCTTCGAATGATCCTGATTGATGGGCATGGGGGTCATATCCTATCCCCACCCTGATGCCTTTTTGTTGAGAATCAATAGTTTGAAGAAAATAAGACAGATTCAAGTTATTTTGGGTATTTTGTGCAAGATGCAAAGGAGCCATAAGGGCACTTAGGGGGATGTTAGGGGGTTATTTTTCTGGTGGTGATAAGCAGCAGTTGGCCTTGCAGGAGGAGAAGAGAAGGGAGAAACAGGCTCAAATGTTTTCACTGCCCCTCTGTTAACCCCATCCTGGCCTTGGGGCACAGTCCCTGATTCCAGCCCAAATGAAGGGTTGGCTGGTCAAATTCAGGCGGGCTCGGGGGAACGGGCAGAGAGCACGTGTGGTCAACGAGGCCACTGAGCTGTGACTCCTGGGACAGCCATTTCAGGCCGCTGATGTCTGGAGGCCGCTGACATGCATACCTGTGCAAACTCAAATTTAGAAAATATACCTTAATTTTATTTGAAAAAAAAAAAAACTTTAGAGTCCCTGAAATATCTTTTTTAGCCGTCTTTTTGTCTAATACGTCCTTTTGGGGGAATGAGTTACTGTGGCACAGTTTAAAAGCTTTTGTTATTCTTCCTTCCTGCATGGAGAGCTAACAAGTAAAAATACGACTTCTTGCAGAAGAGAAACCTGAATATTTCTGGAGAAATAAACTGGTGTGGTTGTTGTCTATATTTAGAATGGACTACAATCGGCACTTAGACTGGCTGGCTGAGAGTGTAAGAGTCTTTGAATCAGTGGCAACCGTCCATTCCTTCCAGTTGTGTAGCTTTTAGTGCATTTCAGATAAACCAGCTTACTAAATGCAAAGGCACCTCCTGTGCCAAAGTTTCTTTTGGGCCTCTGTCCAGGCAGGTGTCTAGAAGCGTGATCTATGCAAATCATGAGTAGGCGGATTAGGGCTACTTCCATTATTGTTTGCCCAAGAGACTAGTATGACCCCCACTCCCCATCTTTGGGAGTTTTTGATGTCCAAGGATAAAGATTTAATAAGTGAAGTTATCAGGCCCCGGTGCACATATTCCCCTTGCTTCTCTGACTTCGCTTTCACTGGGGGTGGTCTGGCCAGGCCATAAACCAGATGAGGGATGAGGCGGGAGGCGCATGCTCATGCCCTGGCAGCCCTCCTGAGGTTCCAGGAAACTTCTATCTCAAATATCTTGCCAGATTCTAAAGCTCCTTGCAGACAAAGGAATCTATATACTTTAAGTAGCATTGAATTTCAGAATCCAGCAAATGTAGGACCTATTACAGACCAATAAACCAGAATAACATGTGCATAAAATGAGAGATGCCCATGAAAACCTACTTCACCAGCACAGTTGTTGCTGTTTTGTCCTAGTTAGTTTTATGATTTAAAACATTGTAAAATATACAAGCAGTATGTGAAAATGTGTACATACAGTTTAAACAAAAATGAACATCTATGCTGAGAAATGAAGAATCACCAGTACCCCAGAAATGTCCTGCAGGCTCCAATCAGATCACATATACTTCCCCACTCCCCGCCCCTCATAACCAGTGTCCTGAATTTTGCGTTAATCACATCCTTGCTTTTTATTATGGTGTGTGTTTGTGTGTGTGTGTGTGTGTGTGTGTGTGTGTGTGTGTGTGTGTGTCTATAAACATAATGTGAGTGTATCAGGAAATAATGTTTTTATTTTTGCCTATTTTTGAACTTTATATGGATAATTTGTTTCTTTGGATCCACGTTGTTTCTGAAATTCAGTCACATTGATGCATGTAACCTGATCCATTCATTTTCACCATGTAAGATGTCATGGTATGGTAACCTAATGACGATGACATTTAATAGCTGTACTGCTGGTAGATACTTGTATTGTTTCCTTTATGAAGAACGCTACTAAAAACATTTGTGAACGTGTTTCCTGATGAGCATGTGTCAAGTTAGATTTTGACAGCTTTTGTTTACCAGACTCCTTTCATTGAGGAATCATCAGGAAATGAGAAAAATTTTCAAGACTGGAGCTGCCAAGCCTTTTCCCTATTTTTAAAACATGGGAACAGTTGGAATCTAGAGTCCATTGAAACAATGAGCGTGATGAGGAATCTTGGCAAAATTCTAAAGAAGAAAATTAGGTGTGATTTGTTCTTAAGAGTGCTTAAAAATGAGGTCACTAAAAATAAGCCATCACAAATTATTTTAATCAATCCCTTTGGAAGAGTCACTGCACTGGTAGATCTAGGAAATGCTTTATTTACCTTCTTTTCCTAAGAGTATCCTAGGAGTCTCTGTAGAGAGTCCCCATTATACGTTTATTTCCAGTGGCTTACATTTGTTTCTTTGTTTCCCTGCCAATTTCTCTAGATCACAAGTTCTATTGGTCAGGGGCCCTATCATGATCATCAAACAAAGTGTTTGACTGCAAGCAAATCCTCCCTGGAGGTTTGTTGGATGGATTCTTTCCTTGAACACAAGACTAGGAGCAGTACGGGCAGGAGATTATTGATTAACAGATAAATATCTGTTTAGAAACTTCTATTTAAGCTTTTGGCTTTTTCAATATTTTTTGAGGGTTCAGATGAGTTTATTTATTTCTTTTATATGAAAACTCCATTGAGATGTAATTCATATACCACACAATTTACCCACTTAATTGTACAAGTCAGTGTTTTCTTGTATGTATAAGAAATCACTACAATCAATCTTAGAACATTTTCATCACTCCAAAAAGAAACTCCATACGCATTAGCAGTCACTCCCCATATTCTCCCCAACATCCGCAGCCGTAGGCATCCACTAACCAACTTTCAATCTTTATAGATTTGTCTATTCTGAATATTTCATATAAATGGAATCATATCATATGTGCTCTTTTGTGATTGGCTTATTCCACTTAGCAGAATATTTTTGTGGTTTGTTGGTGTTGTGGCATGTGTCAGTACTGTATTCCTTTTTATTGCTAAATAATATTCCATTCTGTGGGTATAACACATTTTATTTACCCACTTATCAGTTGATAGACATTTGTGTTGTTTCTCCATTTTGACTATCTTGAATAATGCTGGTGTGAACATTTGCGTACAAGTTTTTGTGGAGACATGTTTTCATTTCTCTCTGAAATGTTTTCCTTTTATTTTATTTCTCTTGGGTATATACCTACAAGTGAGATCGCTGGGTCTACTATAACTCTAACTTTTTAAGGATCCTGTCTTGGTCAATATTTCAAGAAGCAATTTAGGTGAAGACAAAATTTATAATGATCAAATTTA
This sequence comes from Callorhinus ursinus, assembly GCF_003265705.2. Taxonomy (NCBI): domain Eukaryota; kingdom Metazoa; phylum Chordata; class Mammalia; order Carnivora; family Otariidae; genus Callorhinus; species Callorhinus ursinus. Next base: position 79,580,313 of record NW_027397065.1, on the reverse strand, counting down.
TGAATGTTATAAATCTGCAAGGAATCAGTGCTCTGGGATGGCACTGTTCAGTGTGGTAGCCACCAGCCACATGTGGCTGTTGAGTACAAAAAAATGTGGTTAGTCCGAATTAAGGTGAGTGAGAAATGTAAAAATATATACTGGATTTCAAAGATCCATATATGAAAAAAGAATGTAAATTGTCTCATAGATTGTCTCAAAAATAATTAGTATACCGATTACATGTTGAAGTGCTGGTATTTTGGATATATTGGAGTAAATAAAATGTATTTCTAAAATTAATTTCACCTGCTTCTCTTTACTTTTTCAACGTGGTTACAAAAAATTTGAAATTATGTGTGTGTTTCACATTCTATTTTTTTGTTTTTATAATTTATTATTTTTTTATTAAGTTTTAAATTTTAAGTTCAGTATAACATAACATAACATAGAGTGTTATGTTAGTTTCAGGCATACAATACAGTGATTCAACAATTCTATGCATTGCTCAGTGCTCATCATCATCAGTGTACTCTTTAATCCCCATCACCTGTTTCCCCCATCCCCTCCCCCACCTCCCCTGTGGTAACCATCTGTCTGTTCTCTGTCGTTAAGAGCCTGTTTCTGGGTTTGTCTCATTCTATTTTTTTTTGAGCAGCACTGCTCTATCTTCTTCATATCCCTTTCCTCCTTCAAACATTAGACGAATACTAACCTGGTGGGGTTTGGAATCAGACCAACCTGGATTCAAAGCCAGATTCTTCTTAGCTGTAAAGCTGTGAGCAAGTTATTAACATCTCTGTTTCAATTCCCTTAACTGTAAAATTTTTGTTTTTAATTTTTTTAAAGATTTTGTTTATTATTTGAGAGAGTGATGGAAAGAGAGAGAGAGAGAGAGAGAGAGAGAAGAAGCAGGGGGAGGGGTGCAAGAAGAGGGAGAAGCAGGCTCCCCACTAAGCAGGGAGTCGGACTCATGACCTGAACCAAAGCCGGACGCTTAACCAACTGAGCCACCCAGGCGCCCCAAATGTAAAATTTTTAAAAAGTAATACATATTTTACTTAATTTTATCGGAACTTCATGAGGATTCAATAACCAAAGTTACATAAAGAACTTAGCTGAATGCAAGCATCCAGAAAGAGCTACATAAATGTTAGTTCTTTTCTCTCCTCTCCTCATTTACATTCTGTGAAGTGATAGGTAATTAACCTAACCAGGTGATTTACAGCTCTGAGTGGTGGCACGTGCCCCCTCCTGCGACTTACAGTGTATTTATTTTAATAAAGGGACTTCAAGATATTATGCTTAATAAAATGATTTCAGTGGTTGAATTTTTGGGGTAGGCTGGATGTCATAAAGAATACGAATAACCACTTTCATCTCTTCTGTGATTGTAGAATTTAACTTTGCTTGTTTGCAGTACAATAGATGCCAAGTCTTAATATAATTCTGCGCTGTTTGAACTTTACTCAACACTAAGGATATGTTGAGAGTGTTTGCATGTGGTTCAGGATGTCATTCGAACCATCCAGAACTCATTCAATATGGAAAACTAAGTGAGAACTTCTCAAGGGAACTTACTCTCTCTCCAGAGGTCAATGGAATTTCCTGTTTCTGTTTGGACTCAAAATATCACATGGAGTTCTACTTTCTCTGAAGACTTTGGATCCTAGCTTGACCCAGGCATAGTTTAATTTAAATGAAAAACACACATATCACAGACTCACCACCTCCCCCCAGTTCTGAGGCATGTCTGGTGGGCCAGAGGTTGACTTCTCCCATCAACGGTGACCGCGGATCGTACTCCCTTCACTTTGCTGGGGAGACTTACTTCCTTCTCCAGAATCAGCGACTACCCACAATTTTTTTCTACCTTTTTGCAGTTTTGGAAGGAGATCAAGCACCAGATACAGAAAGAAATGGTTAGAAAGGAATTGGTAATAACCGAAGGAAAAATCTGCTTTTGAAAACTAAAGTTTCCTGTAATCAAATGAAACCTCTTGATGTTCCGAAGGTTTAAGGCAGTTCCTCCCTTGCTCTAGGTTTTTATGTAAGAGGACAGATGCATAGAATTACACTGTCATTGTTTGGACATTAATTTCTTTGTTTTCTGTATTTTCCCCCCGAGTGATGTGTTTCTAGAACATTCCTACATGGTATGCATTTAAAAAAAATTAAAAAGCTGCCTCTCTACTTTTTGGGGAAAGGTGGAGAGCTCCATGTTGGGTAATCAACCGGGCACCCTCTGCTGGCCTTCTGACCATCTTGCTCCCATTTGCTTGATTAGGGCCTAAGGATCTTTCAGCCATGTGTTGAACTTGGCACCCTGAGATTCCTGCTAAAAGTTGCAATTCCTTCAACATCCTGCTGCACCCTCTGAGAGAAGTTTCTAAAGACTTCCAGCTGTCACTAAAAATGACGAAGGATGCTTTCCTGACAGAATTGCTTTGACTGTACTGCCTCTGTAAACAATGGTTAGGAAAACATCGCTTGCCATTTCTAGGGCAGTAGACTATTGGAAATATCTTGGTTCTCTTCCTCAAGGATGGGAGAAGCCATGGCCACGTACTGACAAAATTCTTCTGTTGCTCAGGGTATCTGCTGAGATTATTTGATTCCTCAGGAAGTCAAGTCAAAGTGTAAAGCAGTGTTGATTTATCAGGATCAGTTGAAAGTGCCTTGTAGCTTTTAGTCTATAAAGTCTTTCTCAACTTCCTGTTTCTACCCTTTACAAAAAACTATCTGTTTGCTCCAACGTCTTTGAACCTAACTCATGTTGTTCCCTTGAGCAGGAAAGAGGTCACCGAGAAGAAACCAAATAATTGCTTGTGTTTCTTCTTCCTCCAACCCATTTAGAATCTTGACAACTCCTCATCTTCAGAAAGACAATGCAGGTGACTAGACATGGGTCGTTCTGAATGATACTAATTACTGCCCCAACACAGGAACCAAAACACACCTGCTTGATTTTCAAAATGAAATTGATGAGATGCAGATAGCAGTGCAGGTGGAGGTGGCAATAGGTTAGTTTTCTCTTTTTTTTTTGTTTCTGTTTTTTTTTTTTTTTTTTTTTTTTTTTTTTTTTTCTCCCTGTATTATACATCTTTGGTTTTTGATGTGGTGATCCACGATCCATTGTTTTCGTATAACACCCAGTGCTCCATGCAGTACGTGCCCTCTTTAATACCCATCACCAGGCTAACCCATCCCCCCACCCCCTCCCCTCTAAAATCCTGTTTGTTTCTCGGAGTCCATAGTCTCTCGTGGTTCGTGTCTCCTTCCAACTCTCCCCCCTCATGTTTCCCTTCCTTCTCCTAATGTCCTCCACGCTATTCTTTATGTTCCACAAATAAGTGAAACCATGTGATAATTGACTTTCTCTTGACTTATTTCACTTGGCATCATCTCCTCCAGTCCCTTCCATGTTGATGTAAAAGTTGGGTATTCATCTTTTCTGATGGCTGAGTCATATTCCATTGTATACATGGACCACATCTTCTTTATCCATTCGTCTGTTGAAGGGCATCTGGGCTCTTTCCACAGTTTGGCTATTGCGGACGTTGCTGCTATGAACGTTTGGGTGCATCTGGCCCTTCTTTTCCCTACATCTGTGTCTTTGGGGTAAATACCCAGGAGTGCAATTGCTGGGTCATAGGGTAGCTCTATTTTTAACGTTTTGAGGAACCTCCACACTGTTTTCCAAAGTGGCTGTACCAACTTGCATTCCCACCAACAGTGTAAGAGGGTTCCCCTTTCTCCACAACCTCTCCAACATTTGTTGTTTCTTTCCCTGTCCATTTTTGCCACTCTAACTGGTGTAAGGTGGTATCTCAATGTGGTTTTGATGTGAAGTTCCCTGATGGCTCATGATGATGAACATTTTTTCATGTGTCTGTTAGCCATTTGTGTGTCTTCTTCAGAGAAGTGTCTTTTCATATCTTCTGCCCACTTTTGGACTTGACTATTTGTTTTTTGGGTGTTGAGTTTGAGAAGTTCTTTATAGATCTTGGATACCAGCCCTTTATCTGTAGTGTCATTTGCAAATATCTTCTCCCATTCTGTGGGTTGCCTCTTTGTTTTGTTGACTGTTTCCTTTGCTGTGCAGAAGCTTTTTATATTGATGAAGTCCCAAAGGTTCATTTTTACTTTTGTTTCACTAGCTTTGGAGATGTACTTGAAAGAAGTTGCTGTGGCCGATGTCAAAGAGGTTACTGCCTATGTTCTCCTCTAGGATTTTGATGGATTCCTGTCTCACACTGAGGTCTTTCATCCACTTTGAATTTATCTTTGCGAATGGTGTTAGAGAATGGTCGAGTTTCATTCTTCTGCATGTGGCTGTCCGATTTTCCCAGCACCATTTATTGAAGAGACTGTCTTTTTTCCATTGCATGTTTTTTCCTGCTTTGTCAAAGATTATTTGACCATAGAGTTGAGGGTCCATACCTGGCTTCTCTATTCTGTTCCATTGGTCTATATGTCTGTTTTTGTGCCAGTACCATGCTGTCTTGGTGATCACAGCTTTGTAATATAGCTTGAAATCGGCCAACGTGATGCCCCCAGCTTTGTTTTTCTTTTTTAACATTTCCTTGGTGATTTGGGGTCTTTTCTGATTCCATACAAATTTTAGGATTGTTTGTTCCAGCACTTTGAAAAATGTCATTGGAATTTTGATCGGGATGGCATTGAAGGTATAGATTGCTCTGGGTAGCATAGACATTTTAACAATGCTTATTCTTCCGATACATGAGCATGGAATATTTTTCCATCTTTTTGTGTCTTCTTCAGTTTGGTATGTTTTCTCTTCTGGGACAGTTGTTTTTACCTTATTCCTAGCAATACTGGCTAGAAACCAAAACATTATTCAGTGAACGTGAAATCACTTCAGTCAATCACACAATTCTCATTAGAATAAAAAGGAGTGGATTTAGAGAATAATTCATTCATAATCCACCTTCTTAATTTTTCCATATTTTCCAGTTTTTTGGAAGTGTTGTTTAGTTTTAATTCCAGTACAGTTAACATTTTTTGAAGTATTTAAAAAAATGTTTATTTTGATTTTTGTCCAGTTTTCATCCAAAATAATGCAGAGAAAAGAGTGCTCTCTTTACATTTGATAACCCCCATGTCATTTAACCAAGTGATTAACCGTTCAGCATCAAAGCCGAATATATAAAGCAAAAACTCATATCAAGAAAACTTAAAAACAAAAAAAATTGTTCTGCGAGATTTTAATATATCTCTTTCAGAGGTTAATAGACCAAGCAGATAAAAAAAGGAGGAACCAGAGTTTGAAAAAATTTAATGAACACCCTCAACATAATAGAGATATATATAGGACTTTATATCCTACAGAAAATGTGTGTTGTTTTATGGCTCTGGGCACTTAGAGCTTTCAGTCACTTCAGTGACCACAAAGAGAACTTCAGTAAATTCCAGAAAGGGGAAGTTTTGGAGGCCATATTCTTTGCTTCTAATACAATCAACCTGGAAACCTTATATCAAGAGACTGAATTAAAGAAAGCTTTGCCTAACCTAGTGGAACCTGTTTAATGTCAGATGTTATCGGCGGGAGTAATAAGTGGCATAGAGATCCTACAGTAATTGAGAACTTGTGAATACAGGTACAGCCAATGGTACTAGGTAATTGCGAGACTAGAATTTTGTTGAGGGATTCCAGAGTCTTTAGAGTATCTGGGTCAGCCTTTAATTCTTTGAAATATTCCCACAGGTTCAGAAAATCTTGGTAAGGAATGAACTCCTGGATCCAAACAGCTGACAAGCAGGAATGAACTTTAAATGTTATTTCTTTTTCTTTCCTGCATTGAGGAAATGAGGACCACTCTAACAATGACGCTTTTTCTAAGGGCCATGATAAGATCTTTCTTCCGCGTCTGGAGCTGGACTCTGAAGCTCTAGACTCTTAATCAGCAGAAAGAGGAAACCGAGGCTTCCTTCCAGGATCTTCCTGGTCTCTGCAGAGCGCAGAGCCACTTTGTGCAAAATTTTCTGGATGCTGTCAGCTCAAGATCCATTTTTATGTTGAATTCCCCTTGGCATTAGACCAAACAAAGGGCTGTGCTCCCTTTTCAGTGTGTGGTTCCTTAAAAGAAACTCTTTTCTATTTCATACAGGTAAAGCGGCTTACGTTATGCTTAACCAGTCTGTTCTCTCAATATCATGGTTATTTGCTTTGAATTAAAAAATATATTTCATGAAGTAACCTATGTGGGTTGGGTTGGGATGGGGCAGGAGTTGTCTTTGATGAGAGAAATCTTTTAAGTTTAGATAAAGAATTCCCTGGGTATATCCCTGCCTGTGACAAAAAGAAAAGTTTATTTTACCCATTCGGTAACACTCAGAAGATGTGGGAGGGGTCCAGATAGTTGGAAGACAGCCTCTCTCTTTGATTCTGATGTGTAAACACGTCATCTGAACTCTTTTTCCATTTTTCAAATCCCCGTTTGTAAAACGGGATCAATTAAGAAAATGAACGTGGGTCGACCGTGGCTGAGTGTGAGTCATCTCCTTGTAAAGCCCCATGTTTCTAGAAGATGCCACATTGCGAAAGACTTCAAATAACATGCTCTGAATGAGCTAGAAAGAATTTTTTTTAAAAGATTTTACTTATTTATTTGACAGAGAGAGACACACAGCGAGAGAGGGAACACAAGCAGGGGGGAGTGGCAGAGGGAGAAGCAGGCTCCCCGCCAAGCAGGAGCCCGATGCGGGCCTCCATCCCAGGACCCTGGGACCATGACCCAAGCCGAAGGCAGACGCTTAACCGTCTGAGCCACCCAGGCGCCCCAAGCTAGAAAGAATTTTAACATCATTCTGAAGTAAAGGGGTTACCCCAGGAGAGTTGGGGGGGGAGGAAATCCACAGGCCTGCAAACTCTTGTTTGCATCTTGCAGGCTTGAGCACATGGAATTCTATTGCCATCATGGTCTTGACAGAACCAGCATGTTTCATTAAAACAAGAAGCTTCATTTAATAATTACTACCTTATGAGTGCCGCAGATATTTCCTCCTCCTCTTTTTCGTTCCCTTTTCACCTTCCTGTTCCTGATAGCTCTCCCACAAGGGGTGTCCTTCTCTTTGGAGGTGGTTTTTCTGGGAGTGGAGACAGTCCGGGACGGGATGATGTCCCCGAGCACTCGGGCCCCCAAGCCTCTCTCATGGAGTCTATGCCTCCTCCATCTCTGGCCAGACCAGGCCCTCGTATTCCCTGCAATTGCTTGTATTCCTCAACATCCAAAGACCAAAGGCCCCAGGAAACAGCATCAGAACAGAGAACAATTACAGCCCTGCCACCATTTTTCTGTGTGGTGTGGAGTTACACAAAATGAGAATTGTTCCTCATTCAACCTCCTATACCACAAAGGGGAGCAAGGTTTATTTATGTGCTTATTGGGGAGAAATCTGGTTTGGAACTTTGTAAAGCTGGCTGCTAGGGAATGAAATATGCCCTCAAGCCAAAGAGGTATTCCCCCCCCCCCGCCCCTCAGTGTTTGCTTAGAATTTAAAAGGAATACTAGTATTTGTTGTCTTATGTGTAGTGAGTAAGTGAGAATAGATGCATGCGTATACAGGAACGTTTTGAACTCCTTGAAAGGAAGTTATTCTTACATTGAAAAGAGCAGAAATGCCAGGATTCAGCAAACATTAACCATTTAAATGTGTGATTTCATCGTTTGGAAAATCTAACAAAATTCAGAGCAAAGAGTATTCTGGTAAAAGAAAGGAAACAAAAGGGTAAGAGCATTTATTCTGATGTGAGCTGATGTTGTTAATGACAGCATTCTCTTTCATGGCACTGTAATGTTTATAATAAACCTGCGGGTATGTGACAACTTGGAGCCAGATACACCTCAGGGTGGCTGTTCACAGATGTGGTACGTGACCACTCAGGACATCGAAGCTCGTGGAATTCAGTAAGCACACAAGCTTGTGTCTCTCACGTGGGTTCCCTTTTTGTGTATCAGAAGATCCAATATTTAGGATCAATTAACAAAGCCTGTGCATCAAGTCCTTAGGCAATGGTACTCCGCGGTAACTTTGGATACACCCATGATAAAAGCAAACATGTTAAAGTGCTGGTAACTCATCCAAACTCACGTTCTGCGTGAGGGCCAACATCATGAAATCAATGTGTTCCTCACAAGCAATTATGGGAATTCCTTTTGCCCACCTGGAGGGGCGTTCCTCAAATGGTTAGATTCATTGTCATAAAATCCTTAGGATTTCCGTAGCTTTTGCGCCTCAGGGTAGCTGGGCTGGGCCTGGAGGTGACAGCTGACATTCTTGGGAGGTAAGTGCACACGGCTGGGTGGAGAGAATCCCTTTGAGTCCACGGTGAGTCAATCCAATCAAAGTGCCAGCAAAGGAACTTTTCTCTTGTTGCCCCTGAGAACATATCCAGAGAAAACGTGCCATTTGAGACGCACTGAGTTAAATCGTGACTATTTCCTTCCCCACTTGCTACCGGTCGAAGCAGTGTGCAAGAAAGACATGGTTTTTGTCTTTTTTCTGGAGTTTCCCGTCATTGTGATCCCCTCTGCTTGTACTAACTTTATGTGAGACTTAGATGTTACCTCTTGATTGTCTGATTTAAAAAAAAAAAAGTTTTTAAAGAGGATTTCTCAAGGAGTTAGTGGAGAAAGAAGTTTCTTAAGGCCTTTGAGTATGACCACCAGGCAACTGGGAGTTAGAGTGGAGCATGGTTTGCTAGGGTCCACAGTGGTTCTCGAACCTGGCTGCATTTACGAATTACTCCAAGGGGCGCCTGGGTGGCTCAGTTGGTTGAGCATCTGCTTTTGGCTCAGGTCATGATCCCGGGGTCCTGGGATCGAGCCCCATGCTGGGCTCCCTGCTCGGCCCTCTCCCTCCCCCTCCACCCCTCCCCTCTTCGTGCTCTTTCTCTCCCTCCCAAAAAAGTAAATAATTTTTTTTTTAAAGAGTTGCTCCAAGAGCGTGTTAACTATACCGATGTGATGCTGCAAGACTTAGAGGGAGTGTACTGATGTTTGTCATTTCCTCTGAAACGTGGCAAAAGATAAAGTAGAGGGGTAGGCTTGTGAGAACGTAGATACAGAAAGATGTTAACCATAGAAGCTAGGTTTGGGGTGTGCATGGGTTCATATGATATTCTTTTAATTTTTTTTTTTTGGCATGTTTGGACCTTTCCGTGATAAAATGTCAGGAATAAAAGAAATACTAGAAAATGTATAATATTTGCTTGAAGAAGAGAAATGCTGGAATGCCTAGTAGAATGGGTGCCATGGAAGGATGAATTAGTAAATTGTACAATTAGATTCAGGAACTGTCCCCGGAGGGGGGGAAAGAAAACACCAAACAAACAAGAAAGGAGAAAGAATAGGAAAACATAAAATGATGAGATATACGGGATGGTAGTAAGTATGAGGAATTCTGGAAAGAGGATAAATGTAAATCGAGAAAAAGACACATTGGAAAAAATAAAGAAGGAGATTTAAAAAACACGGATGAAAACACCACCCCTCTCCTCGGATGCTGGTTTTACTCCACCTGCCTTCCCTTGTCCCTGAAATACTGAGTTTCTAAATAAGTCCCGCCTTTGGAGGGTTTGATGCTCCCTCCGTCCTTCACTGTGAATTCGGGGTTGAGAGCTGCTATCTGAGAAGAGGTGGGGAGTCTTGGGGACCAATATACTTTAAAGACAAACAGGTATGGGAGTGCAACAATGATCAAAATGAAGTAAATGCCCCACTTTAAAAAAAAAAAGATTTTATTTATGTATTTGACAGAAAGAGACACGGAGAGAGCAGGAACACAAGCAGGGGGAGTGGGAGAGGGAGAAGCAGGCTTCCGGCCGAGCAGGGAGCCCGATGTGGGGCTCGATCCCAGGACCCTGGGATCATGACCTGAGCCGAAGGAAGACGCCTAACCGACTGAGGCACCTAGGCGCCCCATAAATGCCGCTTTTTTAATGACAGCCTGGGCTTTCTTTATGTTCTGAAAGATTGGCTTTTATTGGTTGGTAATTTCTTAATTGCAATGATGGCAGAGAAACAAATATTTTAAAAAACAATTACACTATTTCCTGGCCAAATTCTTGTGCTATTGGAGGTTAGTGGAATTGAACTTCCAAGTATTTATAGCTCAATTAGTATTTTTTTGGCCTCAAATAAAAAACTTCATGCATGAAAATGAAAAGCATGGTAGTTATTTAAAGTTAACTTTATTGTTTTTGTTAAAGCGATAGACGTATGTTATAAAAATTCAAGCCATATAGAAAGTTTAAAGAAGAAGGTAAAAATAAAAATCCCTCAAAACTCTAAAAGCTACCACCTGGAATAAAATCATTATTAACATTTTATGGGGCACCCGGGTGGCTCAGTTGGTTAAGCGTCTGCCTTTGGCTCAGGTCATGATCCCGGGGTCCTGAGATTGAGTCCCGTGCAGGCTCCTTGCTCAGCGGGGAGTCTGCTTCTCCCTCTCCCTCTGCCGCTCCTCCCTGCTTGTGTTCTCTCTTGCTCTCTCAAATAAATAAATAAAATCTTTGGAAAATAAAATAAAATAAAATCATTATCAACATTTTAAATACCTCTATGCCTACACAGCCAGAAAGATGGAAGTGCAAGATTTATTTACAACATGGGGATCAAATGCCCTATACCATATTTGTGAAAACCAATTTGATTTTTGAGTTTAACAGAAAAATACTGAATTGTAAATGAATTACTGAACTTTGGATATTAGTGCTTTTAAAAGTTTGCAAAGAAGATTAAAACATAAATTTATAGGTGATTAAACTTTATTTCAACCCATATTATTTTATATATTTTCCCTCCTGCTATAAACAGTGAGGAAATTAGTAAGCATGCACACCCTCTCTGCTTTTTCTTCTGTTAACCCATCCGGTTTTTGTTGGTTACCTATGTTTTTTTTACATTGTCAGGATTCATAACGTTTACATTCTGTTTCAAAATATAATCCTCCTCTGGCTTCAATTTAGCTTCTACTGTTATCTTGATAATCATGGTGATCCTGATAAGTATGGCTAGTATTTATTTAGTGCTTACAAAGAGCCAAACATTATGCTAAGCACTTTTTTTTGTGGTATCTCCTTTCATTCTCATAACAACTTTCATACAGATGAGAAAACTGAGACACAGAGGGGTTAAGTGAGTTGGTCGAGGTCACACAGTGAGTGGCAGTCTGACTCTTAACCTTCTTGGCGATGTTGCTATACTAGATCTGCTGAGATATCCGAGTAGTCTTGGTTGACAAAGTCACATGGATGTTCTGTTTTCTGAGTTCCCGCCTGTCTGAGGATGTACATCACTTTCATATCTCAAGGACAGTTTGGCTGGGCATAAAATTTGAGAGCCACACTCTCCGGCGTACCTTTGTAAATGTGACCCACTGGCTTCTGGTATATTGACTGTTGCTGGGAAAAAAATCTGAGGCTAAAATGATTTTTTTTTTTTTTTCCTCTTGGAAGTAACCTATTTTTCCAGCCTAAATGTCTGAGGAGTTATTTCTTTATTCTTGAGGCTCCATAAATTTTCCACGATGAAACAGAGTATAAAAAGGTCTGTATAAATTTATATAGCAACAATGTGTGCCCTCTCCATCTGCAGGACTGAAGTTTTATTTGAGAAGTATTGTTTTTCTGTTTCACCTGTGTATCTTTTCAAGGATATCAATTATGTATATATCGGGAATCTTTTTCTCATTTTCTATATTTACCATGTTCTCTCTAATTATTTACGTCATTCTTCTTTTCCTTTTTGTTCCATCTAATTTCTTCAAATTTTTTCTCCCAGTCTGTGATGGTCTTAAATTTTGTTTATCCCATCTTTGTTGCCTCTAATGTGGCTTTCGGCTCTGTAATGATTCCCTTCCTCCATTCCCTTCACACATTGCCAAGTTACTTTTCACCCCTGTCTGCTCTCATCACCTTTACTTTGCCTTTTTGTAAATTTTGAAAGTTCTCTTTTCAAAGAAGCCATTTAATTTTTAGTTCCTTTGAGATTCTGGAGAATAATTTACAAACATTTTCTCTTATTTTTGTGAGTGATTCTTCTGATGTGTGCTCTTTATTTGTTTTTCTGCCTACGTTCCTTTTTTTCTCTCTCTTTTCATGATCAACACATAAATCCTATAGCTAAGAGCTTTTATGTACATGACTCATCTTTAAATGGAGTCGTTCTGCGTTTGCTACAGGATAGCATGTGGAGTGATAGGGTTGAGGTGCTGGGAAAGGTGTGACAGAGTGAGCTGGGCAATCCCCAGCAAGAACTGAGATGTATCATCTGAACAACTGCTCATCTACCACTGACTTCTACACTGAGAGCTTGTCTCACTGCTGGCTTTGATGCTGAGAAGGTTGGAGTGGCTCACGGTGCATCCTGAGTCTCAGTCTTTCCGCATGTTATGGGTTGAGTTGTGTGCCCCTCCCCCCCCAAATTCATAGACTAAAGTCCTAACTCCCAGGACCTCAGAATATGACCTTATTTGGAGATATGGTCATTGCAGGTATAATTAGCTAAAAGGCGGTCATCCTGGAGGAAGGTGGGCCCCTCCTCCCCATGACTGGTGTCCCTGTTAAAAAACCCACGTGAAGAAACAGACACACACACACACACACACACACAGGAAGAATGGCAAGTGAACACAAAGGCAGAGAGTGGATGATGCCATCTACGAGCCTAGGAGGGAGACCTGGCACAGACGCTTCCCTCACATCTCTCAGAAGGAACCAAACCTGCTGACACCTTGATCTTGGATTTCCAGCCTCCAGAACGGAGAGATAAGAACTTTCTTTTGATCAGCTGCCCAGCTTGTGGTACTCAGTTATGGCAGCCCTAGCAAGGGTGCACACACTCTGCGTTTTGATTTGGTTACTAATCCTCCCTCTCTGTCACGTCTAGTAGTTTCCCTGGCTAGGGCACTAGACTTTAGATATTGAACTTGATGTGTTTGCAGAGGCTGGGTCTCTTTCAGCTCCACTTTCCCCTCCACTCTGCAGCCTGAACTATCTCACCCTGTCTTCCCAATGTCCTTTTATTTTTATTTTTATTTTTTTTTAAAGATTTTATTTATTTATTCATGAGAGACAGAGAGAGAGAGAGAGAGAGAGAGGCAGAGGGAGAAGCAGGCTCCCAAGGAGCAGGGAGCCCGATGCGGGACTCGATCCCAGGACCCTGGGATCATGACCTGAGCCGAAGGCAGACGCTTAACCATCTGAGCCACCCAGGCGCCCCCAATGTCCTTTTATTGTGCCCACTAGTCAGGCGGCTTTTTCAGGTATGGTCCTTCCTTTGAGATAAACCTCCGGGGAAATTATGTCAACTCTTACATGCTCTACTGTCAAAAAATTGCATTTTATTTTATTTTATTTTTGACAGATGTTCTTTATACTTTTAATTTACAACAGAGGCTTTTACTTTACTTACTTTAAAATGGAGTTTCTTATCTTCTGGGTCTTTTTGTTGTTTTTGATGAATTTCGGTGAGTACGGTGGAGTGAACATAACTGTCTTCTATCATCTGTAAGTAAATATTTAAAGAAGCCTTACAGTGACAAACACTTCCATTTCCATTTTTCAGGTAAATAAACTCAGGCAAGGAATTTATTTAAGAGCAAGGGCTTTATGATGAAAATGAGAGCAGGTGTCTTAGGATTCTCTGTCATGCTAGGAGTTTAGTATAACTCAATTGAAAATGTTTGTAAATACCTTTGTCAAGCACTGGACTGAGTGTGGGACATTTCTGTGTCTTCCCTCAAAGAAATGATAATATGCCCTTTTGTGGGGCATGAAGGCAGAAAAAAAGTAATTATAATCCAGTGTGGTTAGTGGAACACCAGAGATATGGTTAGACAGATTCTGTGGAGTCTCTAGACTCCAGATGCTAGAGAAGTAACTGTACATTGATTAGCAGCCACTGAATTAAAGGTTGTATTTGTTACTTCCAGAAGCTGATTTTGACCAGGATAGACATGGACTGCTTCCAATGTGGATGAGGCAATCTGAAATTTAGTTTTATTCCAGGGGTTGACAAGCTTTTTGTAAGAGTCAGATAATAAATATTTTAGACTTTGTGGGTTACACTTGGTCTTTGTCACAAAATTTTCTTCTTTTTCCTTTTTTTTTTTTTTAATACAACCCCTTAAAAATGTAAAAACCACCATGGCTCTTGAATCATACAAAAATAAGAGTGGACGAAAGTTGGCCAACCCTTATTCTATTCTAGAGTGCATCTTATTTTTTTTTTTTAAGATTTACTTATTTATTTCAGAGAGAGAGAAAGAGTAGGGGGAGGGGTAGAGGGAGAGAGAGAATCCTGAAGCAGGTTCCCTGCTGAGCGCAGAGCCTCATGCAGGGCTCAATCCCAGGACCCTGAGATCATGACCTGAGCCGAAATCAATAGTTGGATGCCTAACCAACTGAGCCATGCAGGTGCTCCCTAGAGTGCATCTGAAATTCACCCTACACTGTTCCCTAAGTCTTGGGAATGGCCCTAAACCAACAGATGAGATCTCAGATAGAAATATCGTTCAAAGTTAACAAAGACTCAAAGCGTGGTAGATTGTGCTATTGAAGAAAATTTGAAAAGTAGAATGAGTAGGTGTGCAACATCAAACCAATGTCACCAGCACCACTGATTTTCCAGGAAACCCAGAGAACACTGACCTCCCCAAAACAATCAAGGTAAATATGGCTGGTGTTTCAGAAGAATACATAGCTACAAGTGAAATAGCAACACTGCAATGATTTCTAAATAATGGTTTACACATAATAAGCATAGTTTTAAGACCCAATAATAAAACTCGTCCACAGTGCTGAGCCCTTTTGAGTTTCAGAGCATTAGCTGCTTCCCAAGTGCCATAACTTCGAATGCTAAGCTCTGCGTCTTTGGATTGCCCACCAACTCAGGATCTTCTCCCTGCCGGTTAATGGAACATTCAGGATTAACTTTGAGTGTTGGATATTCCTTTGCAGACTGCTCTTATGCAGGTTAGACATATTTATTAATCATAATCCATGACACGTCCTGAACATGTGACATGTGCCAGATATTATGCTAAATGCTTCATATGACTCTTCACTGCCCTCACCCCAAACAGCTTTGTGAAGCAAGCACCATTATTATCTCAGGCTGAGGAATGGAGAAGCCGGAGCTCAGGGATGTGAAATCATTGACACAGGCTACACCCTGGAAGGACAGTGGGACTGGAACTTGGATTCAGGGCTGACCCTGGAGCTCCCTCTCTGGTCTGGAGGATACCTCCACCTCCTGTCCGGCTCTTTTTCTCTGCCATTGTCGAGACTCGGGCCCTCGTCAAGGTCAAATGAGATCATGTCTGTGAGATCCCTTTGAAAACTGTCCTGCACTGTGCAGGTGTAAGGTTTCAAGGTTAACACTTTCTGGAATCCCGAATTGTCCAGGAGACATAACAAATGGCCACTCTGGAGGGTTCAGATGCAAGAACCCACTGGAGGCGTGTTGTGGGGTCTCTCCTTGGTATGATTAAATGCCGAGACGATCTGTCTGTCAGAAAAGACACAGGAGCTGGTGACGAAATCCCAACTGAATGTTTTTGCCCTTCCATCTCCTCCCAGAGTGATTTCGTGAGCACAACATCTCATATTTTCTAGGGTAAGCATAATACGTGGCCTGAAAACCAACCTCTTGAGACCAGTTCCTTGGACTCCCTACACCTGATTTTTTTTTTTTTTTGGTCAAATGTCTAATGTTTCAGGCTAATGTTTTAAAAATGGAAATGAGTCAAAAGACAGAGGGTGCCTCTGGGATCTGAAACTGGTTTTTGTCCTCTTTTCAGAGAAGAGCAAAGGTAGGGGATTTGCATTTTAAATCACTCTGATGGAAACACCATGAGGGACAGAGCTACGATTTGTGCGCACAACAGAGAAGCAAAGGCATCTTCTGGCTCCTGGCAGGTGGAAGGCTCCTGGAGCCCCTCTCAGAAAAGGTGCGCACCGAGCTCCTAGGGACGTGAGTTAACTTGGTAGTGGTCTCCTGAAGTGGCCCAAGGCCTCCAGCTGGCCTGGCACGTGGCTCTGCTCTTTCACAGTGTTGGACATCAGTGACTTTTACAGGCCCTGGACCATAACCAGGGCTTTAGTTGTGAGAGGAGGCAAAGACCAAGCGGGGGGAGGAGAGTGATGGGGGAGAAAAGTGGGGGAGAAGCAAGTGAATGAGGGACAGAAGGGCAGGAAGCTTCAAAAGGATTTAGAAGGGGGCGCCTGGGTAGCTCAGTCAGTTAAGTGGCCAACTGACTCTTGGTTTTGGCTCAGGTCATGATCTCAGGGTCCTGAGATTGAGCCCTGCATTGGGCTCTGCGCTCAACAGGAGTCTGCTTGCATATTCTCTCCCTCTGCCCTTCCCCCACTCATGCTCTCTCTCTCTCTCTCTCTCAAATAAATAAATGTTTTTTTATTTTTATTTTTATTTTTTTATTTATTTTTAAATGTTTTATTTATTTTATTCATGAGAGTCAGAGAGAGAGAGAGAGAGGCAGAGGCAGAGGGAGAAGCAGGCTCCCCGCCTAGCAGGCAGCCCAATACGGGGCTCGATCCCAGGACCCGGGGATCATGACCTGACCGAAGGCAGATGCTTAACCATCTGAGCCACCCAGGTGCCCCTAAATCTTTTTTTTTTAAGATTTTATTTATTTATTTGACACAGAGAGAGATAGCGAGAGCAGGAACACAAGCAGGGGGAGTGGGAGAGGGAAAAGCAGGCTTCCCGCCGAGCAGGGATCCCGATGCGGGGCTCGATCCCTGGACCCTGGGATCATGACCTGAGCCGAAGGCAGACGCTTAACCGACCGAGCCATCCAGGTGCCCCTCAAATAAATAAATCTTAAAAAAAATGGATTTAGAAGAATAGGGAATGAGTTGCCTCAACCATCAGGGAGGGCAAAACCAAAAAACCAATCAGGGAAATCTAGTGTTGAGTCTTTACACTAAGATCTTTGGTCTTTTAATTTCCACCTTCAAGGTATGAAAACAGGTTTGTAACGAATCATATAAATACAAGGCCGACTGCATCTGTCACGAAAAATCACTAGACCTCAATCAGAGGAGTCCCCAGATTTCTCCATAACCATTTCTCCTTTGAAACAGAGTCACCCATGGGCAGTTCTTTATTTCTCTTA
Organism: Callorhinus ursinus; assembly: GCF_003265705.2. Taxonomy (NCBI): domain Eukaryota; kingdom Metazoa; phylum Chordata; class Mammalia; order Carnivora; family Otariidae; genus Callorhinus; species Callorhinus ursinus. The sequence continues at coordinate 79,563,168 of NW_027397065.1, read as the reverse complement.
AGAGTAACTGTCACTAAATACGTAATGCCTCCTTATTCTGAAGGATAAGTCTTTAAAAATATTAGGCCCTAGACTGTCTTTTAACTTTCAGGGAGTCCATATTGTTACTCAATTTAAAAGTTTAAAAAATTACAAACTTCTAATTGTGATTTAACACCAGCTCCGATACATCCCCAATTCTTCCACTTTCTTCATTAAAGAAATGAACATCATTGAGATACTATATATTATGTGCTTCCTTTCAAGGCAGGGGTATTTGAGTTCACAGTTTCTTCATCATTGTTTTTCTGAGGAAAGCCAGTGTGCTTTCAACACTGGGTATATTTGAAATACACGTCATCCAGGTTGTTGCAAAGGGGCTCTGAACCAGCTTGTCCAAGTTTACCAAACTTGGGAGGAGACACAAACATCTTATTCTACTTCTCAGAAAAGGCAGAACGAGAGCGGTCGATTTCCCCTCACCAGCTCTACTTCTGTCAGGGTTTTGGCCCTTGAGGTGATATCAAATGACAAGAGTTGGCTTCCAATATACAAATGACAGGCTTTGCTGCCGTAGAAATGCTGCATATACTTACTTGTGCAACTCACGCTTTTGAAAATTGGCAGCAGGGAGAAACTTGAACTGTTTTCTAGAATAGTGCAGTAGATCCAGGGGAGGTTTATCCTACAGTTGTGGGAGGGAGAGGCTGAAAACATGTCAAAACTGCATCAGTCCAGGGGCTTCTGGGTGGCTCAGTCGTTAAGCATCTGCCTTCGGCTCAGGTCATGATCCCAGGCTCCTGGGATTGAGCCCCACATCGGGCTCCCTGCTCGGCGGGAAGCCTGCTTCTCCCTCTCCCACTCCCCCTGCTTGTGTTCCCTCTCTCGCTCTGTCTCTCTCTGTCAAATAAATAAATAAAATAAAAAAAAAAAACTGCATCAGTGCAACAAAGGGGTGAGTCTGGGCTCCAACTGACAGATATAGGAATGAAGAGATACTGAACATAAAATCATGTATTTTCATCCGTATGTATACCATATACATACTGAGGGGGAGGTAGTAATGGGGCAGATCTGTCCTGATCCCTGATGGCTTGAATTAACAAAATAAAATGAATCTTTTGCAGTGTTCATACAGAGTCTAGGGAACTACATTCTGGAAATGATGTGGGGATTCCTGTATCCATCTGGTGGGGATTTGGACTAGATAACGCTGCTTACCTAGAGACCTTATGAATTCCACCCAGGGCTTTCTTCCGTTGCAGGCCTCCACAAGATCTGCATTTTCTGTTAAGTACATTGCTCACATCCCCCACTCTGACCCCTGTGCTTCCCCAAACCACATTAAGTTCTAAATAAATGCGGTTAATAAATCCGAGTTAACATGAAAACCAGTGAAGTAAAATCCAGGATTTTCTTGCCTTGTCCAGGAGAATACTCTCAGCCTTCTGGAAACCCTCTACCCACCTTGGTGGCTTAAACCCAAAAAAGTGACCCTAAGGAAGTGTTTCTCAAGCAGGAGAGGAAGACCAGCTAGAGAGAGATATCACATATTTCTATTACTCCAACTCTTAAATTAGTGCATTTTGGAATGGGATGTTTGTATATAACCTTAGTGGCCACGGGCAGTGATGTTTGTGGATGGCTTTAAAAAGGTGTATGTTTATAATGTGAAAAAAAATCTATCACACATAGAAAGAGTTGTGTGTGTGTGTGTGTGTGTGTGTGTGTGTGTCTGTCTTTTTCTCTGTGTCTATGTGCCTGGACCTACACAGGGATGTGTGTCGGTGTGTATGGTGCACAGATGTGGGCTACAGGTGCTGTCTGATATCCGCGCCCCCCTCCTCACTGACATTGAAGACCGTCTTTCATCAGCAAAGCGGGCCCTCATGCATGACTGGTGGGTCAGCTGAGGGTCATAATAAATCTCCACCAGATCTGCCCAGCTCTCTTCAGACCCCAACTCCTCCCTGACTCCCTTCCTGGGAAATTCTTTTGGCACAGTGCTTTGAGGTGAGTAAATGGGCAGGAACAGTGGGGGGGGGGCGTCTAAAAGTGACCTCTACTCTTCTTTCAGTTGGAAACTGCGTCTGAAACCTGAGCCAGGAGATGCTGGTCATACTACGGCAGCTGGGAGAGTTACCGTTATAACAAGGACAAGGAAGACAGAAAAAGAAAACCTTGATGTGAATACCACGTAAATCACGGAGCAAGGGTCCTGAATATCCAGCTACAGCTAACCATGTTCCTTGTCTGAGAGGGCCACAGAGTCTGACTCTGAAAGTCATACAGATGATCCAGTAAAAGAGCCAAGAAAAAATAGCTAAAAGGCAGCACCGTCCAGAGGAACTTTCTGTGATGATGCGAATGTTCTATATCCATGCAGTTCCAACAGTAGCAACTAATCACGTGGCTGCTGAGCACTTGGAATGTGGCTCGTGTGGTTGAGAAACAGAATTTCTAATTTTAATTAATATAAATGTCAATAGCCACATATGGCTAATGACTGCCATATTGGAACTGCCCAGGTCTAGAGCAGAACCTTCTACAGTGATGGGAATGTATACCTCCTCTGTCCCCAATGGTAGCCACTGGCTTCATGTGACTAGTGTGCACTTGAAATGTGTCAAGTATGGCTGAGGAGCTGAATTTGGAGTTTCATACCCTTCTAATGAATTCAAATTTAAATTTGGGGAGCCACGTAGGGCTAGTGGCTACCATATGGGGCATCGTCGTGTGAAGGTATCGGTTGTAGCCCTCATAATGCCTTTCAGCTTCCACAGTCTTCGGTCACCGACTTCCTTCAGGAGTCTGTAAGAAGAGTCGGTGCCAAGTGCTTCTGGATATGATATACTTTCTACCTGTGAATGTTCTCTCTGTGGACACATGGACCAAATCCAATTTCCTAAGCTCCTTCACACTGGGCTGGTCTCCTGTCTGCCCGTGGGATTTATTTCTGAGAGCACAGCTAAGCTTATATTTTCTGAATTTGAGATTCTCCAGGCCCCTGCTTCCTTTCATGGTTTGCTTTCGCTGCAGTTTTATTTGTCCATTTTTCCATTTCTGTCACCTCGAGGAATACAAATGTAATCATGATCAAACAACTTGAGGGAGCTATCTGCTTGAGTTGGATTCTCCCTGTGTCTGTGGCATTGATTAATTTCCCTACAAACACCACTTGGATGGATACCCTGAATCATCCTGAAACTTCCTGTCACTGCTGGTTTTACCTATTTATTATCTTATAGTTCTGGCAGACAGAAGTCTGACAGTGGGTCTTATTGGGCTAAATCAAGGTGTTGGTGGCTGGTGTTACTTCTGGCAACTCTAGGAGAGTCTGTTCCCTTGCCTGTTTCATCCTTCTAGAGGCTCCCTGAATTCGGTGTGCGGTCACTTGCCTCCATCTTCAAAGACAACAGAGGAACATCTCCAAATCTCTCTCTCTGCTTCTCTCGCCATATCTTCTTTGAATCTGGCCCTCCTGCCTCCCTCTTTTGTAAGCGACATTTGTGGGACGCCTGGGTGGCTCAGTCAGTGGAGCATCCGACTCTTGATTTCTGCTCAGGCCATGATCCCAAGGTCATGAGATTGAGGCCTGCATCGGGCTCCGTGCTTGGTGGGGAGTCTGCTTGAGATTCTCTCCCTCTCCCTCTCCCTCTCCCTTGGGAGCTTGCGTGTGCATGCTCTCTCTCTTTCTCTCTCAAATAAATAAATGAATCTTAAAAAAAAAAAAAAAGACATTTGTGGTTACTTTGGACCCACCCAGATAATCCAGGATAATCTTTCAAAATCAGTTTATGACTGATTTTGTTCGATATCCTTTATTTTGATTTCCCTTTACCATAGTCATAGGCTCTGCTGATTAGGATGTGGATATCTTTAATGTGGTAAAATCCTGTCCATCACATGAAAACCCTTGTGGCACTAATCCTCCCAGAGGGACCTGGTGTTTGTAGTGAGTGCTGCACTGATGTTAAGAATGTCAGGGCTAACTTTGTCACACATTTACTTTATGTCCTTGAGCAGTGTCAGCTTAGATTCCTCATTACCATAGTGCAGATGATTACAGCTAAACCACGCAGTTTTTTGATGATTGAATAACTTACATAACATTCCTTACATGTGCCTTGGCATGTCATCATACTCAAGACAGGTCACTTGCCCTTATCATGTAGGCTGGGTGGTCGCTCTGGTGTGTGGGGTCTTTTTGAACTGCATACCCTTTCTTCCTCTCCTGCTGTGAAGGCATTCCCATGATTCCTTTGCATTTCCCTCCCCTGTAACAGCACACATCTAGGCGTAGATACTACAAATGTAGCGTTTTAAGCAATACTTTATGAAACACTGTTCAACAAACTGAATAAACACATCATCTAGGTTTATGAGGAGGCTTTGCAGATACTCCACATGGCTGTCCGTTCTGTGGCTGCTTTGATGCTTGGACGGAGTGGCATCCACATCTCCTGCTGCAGGAAGCCTGCCCCCCGTGCTGCTTTGTCTCAGGAGCGAAGAGCCATGTCTGCTCATTCATTCCACTCAGGGCCAGCTGGGTCAGGGGGAAAATACTGTGGAGGAACTGCCCTAAGATGGTCCTCTAGTTTTATTTCTGGAGGTTTATGTATTTTCTTTATGGCCAAGGGTCTAGGGACAGAGACACACCTGTAGTAAGCCTTTATAACTGAATCTTAATTACATGTACTAATTGGGAGGTGGAGAGAAAGAAATGGATGAAATGGGTGAACTCCAGAAAAGTCCCCAAGCTGAACCACTTTCAACACAGTATCATGAGAATTACAGATTGCCAGCCACTCTTCGCAAATACACGAGGCGAGGTTCCATTTGAGCAGAGCCATCCATGGTCTAGAGCAGAGTTGGGTAGCTCTGCTTCTGGGTGAAGGCTACAGAGCTGAAGTTAGGAGGAGAGAAGGCTTTTGTTCCTTTAAAGTCAATGCAGATACCAAATTCTTGACCTTAGGTTTCTGAGTAAGAAGTAAAGAAATTCCTCAGCTGCCGGGAATACTAGCTACTAGCATTGATCACTTTCAGCGTACCAACCGTTACTCTACGTGCTTTGCATTGACTAACTCATGTAATCTTCCCCTCTACTGCTTAGAAACAGATGCTATTACTAGTATTTCCACCAGGCAGAGAGAAGTTGCCCAAGAACGCAAGGTTAGTAGATCGAGTCGGATTTGAAGCCAGGTAAGGAGTCTGGAGCCTAGTTAGCGAGCACCTGAAGGGGCTGAAAAGAATGAGTGTCTTCTCCCTTCTTTATCTCCTCCCCGAAGCAGAGGAAGTTTTAGGAGAATAAGGCAGTCTTGTTAATAGAAAGAGTAGAAGAAACAGGGAGAAAAGAATTGGTGCATGTTAGGTCCAGAATTTTCTAGCATGTTTATGAATTGAAACCATAAAACCAATTAATTCTATTAGTTTCATTTCTTTGATATTTCTGTTTTCTATGTTATCGTTCTTCCTGAGAAGTTTCTTTCCATTATTTCTTGAAAGTTGCGGTAAGGGCAAGTTTCTTGTAGTCAGCATTCCTTCCTTTAACAATGGAACCCTGTTCAGCCTTTCATCTGGTTCCCTCCTTATCTTTTTCACAGAAATTTAAATTCTGTATTAGCCACAGACCTTATTCTTTGTCAATGCTTTTAAGAAGGAACAACAAAGCAAGATATAACGCAATCCAAACATCCAATTTCTTGGATTTATATCAGCAGGATTTGGCATATGTGGACAGATCATGGACCTCACTTGAAGCACATTTTCCTCTTACTTCTAGCACACCCTCAAAATGTTGAGGCAAAATCCAGAGAAAGGCTGCTACCTGTGTGTACCAAGCTTAACAAACGTGCAAATACTATGTCCATCACTATGAGTGGGTTGGTCTGAAGCCTTATGAGGCAAAAATAGTGTGCTAAATTTGACTTAAAAGCATTTTGTTTTAAGCTCAGCTCTGGGATACATTTTGATTTACAGAGGCATTTATAAAGCTAGAGGATGGGTTTGCATAATTTGTTAAACAGTGTCACATAGATTATTACAAAAAAGAATCAGGGGGTAGAGGATGATATACTATATCCCAGAATATTGATGAACAAGGAAATGTGAAGTCATGTGTGGGAAGTGCAGAAGGAAAAATATATACAAGAAAGTTAAGAATGAGAAGTAGACTGATTATTTGAGGAGTGGTTCTTTGCACATTCGATAATCATTTTTTGGACACCTACTAAGTGCTTTCAGGGGTCTAAGGGCTGCTGATACAGTGGCAAACAAAATAGTCCTCTTAACAACTCTACATTTTAGTGCAGGAGCCAGCCCCCCTTCCCAAATCAATAAACATATACAGAAGGTAGTGATGGATGCAGAGTAAGAAAATAAAGAGGGACGAGAGGAAAATTTTATTTTATATAGAGTAGTATAAGACCTGCCAAGAAGGAAGCAAGGAACTGAGCTGGGCAGATATCTGGGATAAAGAGCATTCCAGGCAGAGGAAACAGCAGGTGCAAAGGCCCTGGGGAAGGAAGATATTTGGGGCTATTCAAAGACAAGCAAGGAAACAAAGAGGAGAGTAGAGGAAGATGAGGTGGGTGTATGGAGATTGTGTAATGTCATCCAAGGACTTCGGTTTTTACTCAGAGATGAAGGCAGTGAGTGGTTTGGAACAAAGGAGCAGCATAATCTGGCTTAAATCTTAGAAGGATCACTTCGCTCTGTGTGGAGCCAGACTTTGGGGAGGGAAAGACTGTGTGGCTATGAAAACTGTCTTCCAGATCTGTAAAATGTCAATGAGAGTAACTATTCTCAAACATCTTTAATGAAGACTCTATCCAGATAAAAGAAACAAGGCATTTGGCACGATCTTTAAATGACCCAAGGGGAGGGGGAAGGATTGGGCAAATATAAACAACATTACATTCAAGAGGTGAAGTTGAGACATGCTTTCAATCTAGCATCTGCAATAGCCAAGTCATCATAGCACAATCAAAGCCAGCTGGGACCGCGGAAGATGACTCCACATCCTGTTGATGCTCTGCTTGGCACAATGTGGATGGAAGCCAATGAGGATGGGAGGGATGGAGGCCCCATGAGTGTTGCCAACCTTTGTTCAAGGCTGGTGGAAACTTCTGATTCTGCTCCACTCTCCTCTGCAGCTAGCAAGTGGGGAATGGCTTCCCAGGAGGGGAGCTGCCATGACACATGTGACACAGGCTTCCAGTGTCTCCGCGGAGCTATTTCAGAGCATTTTCCTTTTTTTTTTTTTTTTTTTTTTAATGGCTATGTCTTTATGCTGGTAATGCTAGCCAACACTTACTCAGCATTTACTATGTGCCAGGTACTGTGCTAAACTTGCCACATTCATCATCTTACTAAGTTTTCATAGCAGCTCAATAAGAAAGGTGCTGCTATTATCATGTATATTTTTTTAAAGCGTGATCTGAAGTTGAGAGACTTTCATAAGAACTGGGAATCAAAAAGCCAGATAATCAGAATCTTGTCTGTATATTGGAACAATAACACACTGTCTCTGATTGTTACTTGTCAATGTCTTATGTGAGGAGTTGCCTAAATGGTGGCAGAATGTATTCTTAATTGGTTTCTCTTTAACGGTTAGTTGGCATAGGTTTTGTAACACCATGAGGTCTGCTCACTCCCAGGGTAGGAAATAAACAGAATAAGGCATGAGACTGATGGGAGAAAATGCACGTAACCCAACACAAGCCTCACTTTTAGTAAACACAGTAACGTGAAACAATGGAATTAAAAAACAGACAGGAGAAAGCCATGCTTTTTTTTTTTTTTTTTTTAAAGATTTTATGTATTCATTTGAGACGCAGAGATACAGAAAGAGAGAGAGAATGAGCAAGGGGAGAGGACGGGGGGAGAGGCAGACAGAGAAGGAGAAGCAGGCTCCCCGCTGAGCCAGGAGCCCGACGTGGGGCTCGAACCCAGGACCCCAGGATCATGACCCGAACCGAAGGCAGACGCTTGACCATCTGAGCCACCCAGGCGCCCTGAGAAAGGCATGCTTTTAATCATAAAATTTTTCATTGCTTTGCCAAAGGATTTGCCAGAGTATTCCTTTAAATAGTAGGCTCCATAATGCACCTAGTGTACAATTTACATTTATCCAGGGAAACAGTGTTTATGTCAAATAGAACAGCATGACGACCAAGGCAGAGACAGTCAATGGTTGTTGGTGAAACAGTGCATCTGGGCTAAAAAGCCACCGAGTCTGGTGTTGCCAATCAAGCATCAGCACTTCAGAGTGGCAGCTGCCTTTGAAACAGTTTTCCAAGGTGGTAACTTTTAACCAGGGCTGAAAGCTGTGTCTGTTACAGCCTAGCAGAGAAGCCCTGTGCCTTCACCATCTGGTTCAAGGTCAAATTACTTTCACAACAATGGGGATTGTTTTTCGCTATAAACTGGCTAAGTATTCTATGGCACCTATTGTATGGATGATAACTTATTCATAAACTGGCTGGTGAAAGAAAGAGATAGAAATGGAAAGATATCTCCTTGTTTCTCCTGAGTCTCAGTTCCATCCATCCCTACTTTGGGGTCCAGGGACAGGCTGTTGAAGGAAAGGGCAGGAGGTGAGGGCAGTGAGTTACTTGGCCTCTCTCAAAAGTGAGAGAGCGGCATAAACCGCGCCCGTGGCCCCTGAGTTCTGGGTCAGCCTGCAGGAGCTATACAATTTGGCAAAGAACCTCTGGGGACGGAAGGAAGAAATGGGGGCTGGGGGGGAGGAAGCACGTTCCGAATTCACAACCAAGGGCCACCATGAAGAACTGTGGAATCAGCAAAGTCACCCCTTTGCCCTAAAGCTGGAGGCAGTGGACGGAGGAATGAGTGGTGGGTAGTTGAGAACCTCGTTTTTGGAAGACTATCAAATGTATCTCTGCCCATTTGATTCCAAACAGAGAAGTTCAGCTGAAGCAAGCCTCGTATGAGATAGGATATTGTCTCCATTCCAGCCGCAAAAACATAAATCCCCTCACCCCTTGCCCTGCTCCTTCCCAAGGATCTGACACCAGTTTACTGATATTTATGATGAACTCTGTTATCACATTTTGCCTTCAGGGACACCGCACACTTCAATCAATAACTCAGAATTTTTCCTGAAGTTGAGACTCTTTCCAGAGGGTTTTCCCACCCAGGTCACGGTAAATTCTTTTTCTTTCCCTTTTTTATAGTTTTTATTTTCTCATTATTGATTTTTTCCTGTTCATAAGTATTCTCTCAAATATTTTGAAAGATTATTTAAAATAAAACCGTACTTCCCTGCCCTGTTCCCCCCCCCCCCCGCCCGCTCCCTGCTGCACCGCCCGCCCTGATGTTTAAAAAAAACAAAAACAAAAACAAAAAACTCCTGGAACAAGAAAAAGCATTCCTTCTCTGGGCTTAGTTTATACTTTGGACAAAACTTTTATCTTTCAGTTGAATTAGCAACAATGACTCAATGCATGAGAGGATGTAGGCATGATAACTGTAAAGAATTTTAAACACCTTAAACTGCAGCACATCAAATTAGTTCCACTGTATCTTACTTATTTGGAGTCAATAATTTAATGGTACAAGTTGGTAGTTTTTGCTTGTTCGTTTTAGGAAAAACTTCATTTAAATTACTTCTCAATGGAGAAGCCATACTATTCTGTGCTAAATAACCACGTATTTAACTTATAGCAAAGACATATTCATTTTTTAAAGATTTTATTTATTTGAGAGAGAGAGAGCATGAGCAGAAGAGGGAGAAGCAGACTCCCCACTGAGCAGGGAGCCCGATGTGGGGCTTGATCCCAGGACCCCGGGATCATGACCTGAACCCAAAGCAGATGCTTAACTGAGTGAGCCACCTGGGCGCCCCAAGACATACTCATTTTATTTAAAGAGACCCACTAATACCAGTTGATTTAAGTGTGGGAGAGCCTTTAGACGCTCTGGGAAGTTTGCATTTTGGCTACAAAAATCTTCCCTTGGACTGTAAAGACGGAATGGTTGTAGATTTTTTTTTTTAAGATTTTATATTTATTTGAGACAGAGAGAGCATGAGCAGGGGGAGGGGCAGAGAGAGAAGCGGGCTCCCCGCTGAGCAGGGAGCCCGATGTGGGACTTCATCCCGGGACTCCCGGATCATGACCTGAGCCGAAGGCAGACACTTAACCCACTGAGCCACCCAGACGCCTCAGTTGTAGGTTTTTTTTTTTAATGTATGAAGAAGAAAAATGAAAGCAAGTCAGCATTTCCCTAACAATTAGATTTGCCAGCGGAAGTAACGGTGGCCCCCCGTGCCTTGTATCCATTTTCCCTTCGCTCGGTCAAGGTGGTGTGTTGCTTTGATACCAGTTTTTCACTGTGCATCATATTTCCATCTCCGTGCCTAAGCTCCATTGATTGAGTGGGGTGAGTTTATACAACTAGGAACTCCGAAGTGGAAATATCCACCCAGTTTAGCAGCTACCAAGAGTATATCATACATCAGAATTAACAGACCGTGAAGGCACCCCCAATAGTTTCTAATCATTTACATATGTTCTTTCCTGAGCAGAGTTTACATTATGATCACTCTATCCATAAATCAAAAGGTCCATTTAAAAGAGATTATATGGAGGAAAAATTATTTCAAGCTTTGTTTACCAGTGTTTTTACTTAGGCTAGTTCTCAAATCCTATGAATAAAAGAGAGCAAGAAAACTGCTTAACCAAACAGTATATGCAATGCATCTTGTGCAGAAGTGAGATGCCCCCTGAAAGAAATTTCCAGAAATTTATTTCTATCTAGGAAAAAAAAAGCTTAAGTTAGGAGATGCTCTGACTGTGTGTGTGTGTGTGTGTTACCACAGAACACGGTATTGGAACAAATATTCAAATATGCACTGTCTACAGACTTTCTCCAGAAGTTTCTGTGACATTTGGGGTAGAGTCTAAACGCAGCATGAGCTACACTGAACCAACTTTCAGGGAGAAGGCTGCATATCATCTTGTAGAAAACAGGCCTTAGCTTTCAGAAAGTTAATCTAGTCCCAGAATCTACAATACAACTGTCCCATCACATCTCACAGTCCACAAGGGTCCTCGTCACATCTTGCAAGTGATGAATGACTGACATGCTCTTCTAGCTTTATGCCTACATTCAATCTGCAGAGGCTAAAGGGACCTTTTCTGATCTCCATTTCTTATAACAAATCCATTCAAATCTACGTGTGGAGGGGGAGAAAGACGAATAAATCACAGTTCTAGCCAAAACACGTAAGAGGAGTGCTTACATGTTATGATGTCAGTGTGGGTCGGGGCTATTAGCTCTGTAAAAACTTGTAGGCGGGGAGGGAGACCCACTTTACCCCAAACTTCCAATTCCTGTATGTTGCAACGTCGTCAGATGTTGATAGCAGCTTATGTCAGTCAGCGAATGAGGAAGCTGAGCCCCGTGGAAGGAGGCGGTAGCCCCGCGGTGGGAGCTGGGGAGGGAAGACGAAGGTAAAGTCACAGGGGCAGGCAGAGGGGCACTGTGCTTCCTCTGGGAAACTCCGCTCTAATGTTCAGCAATTCTGGGAATTTTCTCGAGCTTCTGGACTGACCCAGGAAGCAGTTTGACCTTTATGTGTGGCCGGTCAGTTTTGGGGATGAGATTCCAGCCCAGCCATTCCCTCTTTGCAAAAAGCCTCTGAATATTTCCTTTCTAGTTTTTGTTTCTAGATTCCTTCTTGTCGAAAAAGTATCATCTGGGGGACCTTTATTAACAACCATTCAGCATTTCTTTAGGTCTGTAAGATACAAGCAAATTAGAGTTGTGTAATACCTTTAAAACCATCACCGTCATTTTATTTTTGAATGGCAAATATTTAATACTGATCCTAATATGCTGCGACCACCTGAGTGCTCAGTATCCTACAAATTAACTTGCCACTTGCCTTATACATGATTTTCAAAAATTGTGTACATCGCAGTATGCTTACATATGTTACCAGATTCATCTGTATTTCCTAGCATTCGCTGTTTAAAAGAAACAACATATTCCCCAAACAATTCACCGAGTATAATGAAATAAATGTTCTTGTGGTGTTATATTCTGAAGCCTCATGTTAATTCCCCAGACAAATACCTTTATATAATTGTGGCTTACAGCAACCCTGAGTGTTTGAACTGTGACTGACTTACTCATCCTCAATTCTATCCATATTTCCAGACTTATGCAGGCACTCAGTGACTGTTCAATAAGTCATTGTTTAGGGAATTAATGTGAATCCAAGAGAAATAGCATTTTAAATGTGCATGTTTGTACATGAACTGAGGGTTTATACTCTCCCTGCCCAAATTCATGTGCTAGAAGAAGGGGCCTTTGGTAGGTGACTAGGTCATGAGGGTGGAGCCCTTATGCATGGAATTAGTGGTCGTATAAAAGAGACCCAGACAGCTCTTTCCCATTTCTGCCATATGAGGACACAGCAGGAACAGGGCCATCTATGAACGGAACCAGGAGGCAGGCTCTCACCAGACACCAAATCTGCCATCTTGGACTTCCCAGCCTTCAGAACTGTGAGAGATGTTTCTGTTACATATAAGCCACCCAATGGTATTTTGTTATAGCAGCTTGAATAGACTAAGCCATGTTTCTAATACATTTCTATACATTTCACTGCTATTTATCATGGACTTAACTTTTCACTTCTTTCTTGACTGCATCAGATTTATTCGGTGGAATTTAGAAAACATTTCACTATCTTACGTTTAATATTAAGTGTTTCAAATGTTACAATTATTAACAAAGCCATGTCTGGTCAGTACTAATGCCCTTAATTTGCATAAGGGTAGATGGAATGAAACCCATTTTATTCGTGTGAAGCACCTTGCTTAGAACTGGAATTTGGCTTCCCACCAGTGCCATCCATCCCCAGGGCTCAGTCTAGATAGACAATGGCGGGTTTCAGATGCAAGGCAGAGATAAAACAGGAGCACACTGTGTGGGGACCAGTCCCTCACTTGGCAGTACATGGCCTTGTGGAGATGAAGTTGGTTTTCTTCAATTACACATTTAAAGAACACTGTGTCCTAGCTCATATGGTCTTGGAGAATCTCTGAAAAAAAAAATCACATTCTTTTCTCTCAACTTGACCAACCACGGTGTAATTCTAAATTCCCATGAGACGTTGAATTTGACTTGCCTGGACTCAGCCTAGGGTCTGGAACTAGGTGGTTTTTTCATTTGATAAGCTCCATGGCTCAGGTTTCAACAACGCTGGCAGTCATTCTCGAGGAAATGCTATCTCTTTGTCTTCAGAAAGTCTTTTCGTACCAAATTTTCAGTGTTCTGGTGGATCTAAAAAATTAGGAGTAGAAGTGTTTGCTGTCAAAAGAGTCTCATCCTTCCAAAAAAAAAAAACCCAACCTATTTGAATCATGAGGGGGTTCATAGAGATTCTCTGTTCTGAAACCCCTTGATTTTTTTCGGGTTGGGAAACAGAGGCCTAGAGAGGTTAATTGAAATGATCCCAGGTGCTTGCTCTGCAGAAGAAGGAACGGGATCCTCGGTTTCGTGAATGAAACACGACGCCTTCAACATCCCTGCCTGGTTATAAGTTGCACTTCAAGTTCCTGATTATGTGCAGAGTCCGTGAGCTTGGCTGGGTGCTACCGTTCACAAGTGTATCTTTTTACTTATGGATTACAAAATGTGTGCTGACTTAGCACAGGTGAGCTTTGATCTTGCTCAAGGTCAACGTCGAAAACTGTGCCTTTTATGAAAGAGGAACAGGAAAATCCAGTATGAGATTTCACATACATATTTATTCTCCTGATAAGCTTCACGTTTCCTAATGCTGTGGCTTTCACTTTCCTTGTTAATGATTTGATTGTACCTCTCGGTCCAGATTCTGGTTTCTCTGAAATAGTATGTGTAGTCAGGGTCGAAGCCTCAATCTGCCTCACTCCATCTTTTGGCATTTGACTATGGTCTGTATCATCTGGTTGCTGTTCAACCTGTAATTTTTTGTTAGTTATTATTTTTTTTTCTGAGTGAACTTCACACCACCCCTAAATGTAAGCTACTTGGAGGAACAGGCTCAGCTTAGTGACTTTCACATAACTAATTCTAAATAACATTCCTGAAGCTACTTGAAAACCAGAACTTTATAAGGTGAGCAACTTAAAAGTAATTATGACAAGGTGTTAATTTATTGCCCTGGCAAAGATGAATTTCCGCCTGTCAGAACTGCACCGAGCAAGCTATTCTTAACAGTCCCCCAAGTGCATCTTTCCCGGGGATTTCTGGCTACAGCTCAGACCTTTACAAACATTGTATCTTCCCTTTCTTGGTTCCTGTTCTCCTAGAATCAGTTGTTTGAATTACCAGGTGCTTGGCCATTTCCAAGCACGGATCTGTTTTGGAAATTTCGAGCTATTCCCCTTTCCTTAATATGGACGTGTGTGTCTCAAAAGAAATGACCATGAATTGGCCAGTGCCTCACGGTTGATGTCCTCCAAAACTCCTGTAAATTTACTTACAGATAATGGACTGTAACTGGGGGTGGGGTGGGGGTGGGGTGGGAAACACCACCGTTGATTCCATCCCGTTTATAGGCGATAATTCTTGGCCACTAATCCTATGCCCAGAGAATATTTTTCCTCTGTGGATATGCCTTTAAGACAGAAAACCAAAAGGCTTAAAACCACTAGGCAATTTCAGGAGGAGGGTAACTTCTTTGTTGTGCTTCTGTTAACACCTCTGTTCTCAAGGTTAATTACACACTTGGTTAATTGGTTTAATTAGTTAATTGGTTTGCTGAGCCTGCTTCCCTGGTGAGAATTACAAAACCCAGCGAACTGCCAATTCATGCATGGATATGCCTTTTCACTGCTCATGGCCTCTAACCCAGGCACATACACTGCTTACTTTTCTTGAAAAGAGTTTGTTTTCGGGGGGATTTACTTCTTGTTTTCTGAAACAGGTTTTCTTTTCATTTAGGACACAAGTAGAGCAAATGCCAGCTTACTGCCAATTCCAGAAAAGTCTGCAAGGGAGGCGGTGGGAATGGCAGGTCCCTGGAGCCAGGATGTGCTTTCAAAGAACAGTTGAGGTCCAGGAGGTAGTGACCATCCACCTGAGGTTTGGAGGCATCCTCCTTCTAGGATGTCCCCTCAGCAGAGGAGACCAGAAAAAGAAACAGAAGTCAGCGTGTCAATTCTGGATGCTAACATTTTCTGGATAACTATTGAAAATGAATTATTTCAGGGCACCTGGGTGGCTCAGTGGGTTAAGTGTCTGCCCTCAGCTCAGGTCATGATCTCAGGGTCCTGGGATCGAGCCCCCTGTAGAGCTCCTCGCTCAGCGGGGAGTCTGCTTCTCCCTCTCCCTCTGCCTCTCCACCCTACTCATGCTCCTTTCTGCTCTCTCTCTCTCTCTCACTCTCATATAAATAAATAAAATCTTAAAAAAAAAAAGAAAATGAATTCTTTCTACATTGCTGGTGGGGTGAAAGGAAACAGAAAAAAATAGTTTTTAATCATAGATGGGTTTTACAGCTATTGACTAAATTCTCTAATCATCTTTAGCCCCTTTTATTTTCAATTTGCTTCAAATTCTATTTTTCACAGGATGACTTTAGGGATGCTGAACAAATTTGTAGTATATCTCATTTGGCATCCTGGGGATTGAAGCTTAGAGAAGAAATACTCTAGGATCCTTTTCCCTTGGTGAGCTGCCCCAGAGTGGTGTGGGAGGATGGCTGGTATGGCCATGCACCTTCACTCACATGGCTCTGAAAGATCTGGAAAGAACACAGCGAAAGATTGTAAAACTGGTCATAGATCTTTTTAACTAGAGAATGGAGCTTCCCCAGTTTAGGAATGATGCTGTTTTGTCCTAAACATCTCTAATTGTTGAGTTTCTCATTTCATTCTACAGGGCTAACAAGTCTGTAACCTCCTTTGTCAGAATCACCTAAGAATCTTCTTTCCTCTGTCATGATTAGAGAGTTTTTTGGTAAGTTCTAAGCAAACTTTTCTTTGAACAAATTTAACTACATCTCATTTTGGCCTTATTGATCAGTGTGGCTAATTGACCTTCTTTCTTCCATAATATTGCTTTATGCATGTTAAAGGCAATTATAGCTCTTTTTATTTTCATACTTTCAAATGCCAAATATTCCCTTAAAAATTATAATTATTTTTAAAATTACAGAAGTCCTGTAACAGTAGCACTATTTGGCCTTTGTTTTTCCTCCTGAATCAGCCTTTATGTTGTTCCCTACAAATCATACTTCAAATGACATTTTCTTTAGATTCGAGGTTTGAAAACCAAACATGAGACCAGCATCCTATAACCAGTGTGGAAGTCCACAGGCAGAAGTTCTCATGCTTTGTGCCATGTGTGGAACTCTTGTTCATACATCCCAATGTCAGAGGCCATTTCCTCTTTTTTTTTTTTTTTAATAGGGAGGCTTGGGGGAGAAGAGCGGGTGGTAACAGTGTCTCTTTGATGACTCGTGTGCCTGTGTCTGTGAGCATTGGATGAATGGCAGAAGTCTCCGGAACAGTGTTCTCAGGGTTTTAGGGGTCGGCAGCCTTACCTACTGGGGTCTGATTTCTTCTGCTTTTTTATGCCTTTCCACCAAATTCTGGCTAGGTGTTCAAATAGCACCATACCCTTAGTGAGGAAATAGGAAATGAGGTCAGAACTCAAGCAGATAGATGACACTATACGATTAAAAAAAAAAAAAAAAGGAGAAGAAGAAGGAAAGAAAAAAGAAAACAACAAGACCAACAACAAAACCAGAGGGGGAAAGAGGGTGACGGAAGGTAGAGAAAGAAATGACATGCATAGAAACACTGCTGAGAAAATACGAAGCTTATAGAATTGCCTTAAAGTAGGTACTCTTGTTCTGGTTAATCCTGTCTTCGCATTGATGGAAAGGAGATGGTTTGGTATCCAACTCTAAAATGTTCTAGCTGTGGATTTATGGGCCCGGACATGTTCTGTGGGAAAGACGTTTTCATCATCTGCTGACTGTTCCTGGCACCTTGGCAAAGGGTATCTCGGTGAGCTCTGTGTGGTAGGGTGGGCTGTGTGGAAGAGGAGAGGAAGGGCATGGAGTCGCAGAGGAGGACGAGGTGGTTCTGCTGGGAAGCTTCCCTCCGGGGAAGCCAGTAGCCTGGTGAGTCAGGAGAGACCAGGGTGGGTCTGTGTTGGGGCGATGTTGGAGGATGGTCACAGGTGGCTGGAGCGGGCTGAGCTGATGGATAAGCTCCCTGGGGCCACAGGAAAATGCAATTAGATGGCTCAATTTCCTGCTGGCTGCACTTTATTTAACAAAACAGTCAGGTGAGTGAGGATTTCATGAGAATTAGCTAATATTCCCATGCTGCCTTTTTTATGCTGTGAAATGATTAACTTCAGGTGTCACTATTGTAGTCCGTCGTAACCTAATCACCTCTTCCGATGTGAAGGGTTTTGTTTGGCTGCTCCTATCTAATATTAACGTAGGCTGTTCATGTCAACTATAAACTAACATTAAATATTTGCCTTGGAGGCCAGTAAAGTCAGAGATAAGACCGAAACTGGGATCACGCATGCCTCTGGTTTCATCATCTGTGAAACTATCAGGAGAAATGATGAAGGTGATATTAATCCCATCTGGCTGCCAGGCCACTTCTAACACCTTCTGTTTTTCTTATCTTATGTGCTGGGCACTCTGCTTGGTGTTGGAGATACCAGTACTATTGCTGGGACCACTGTGTCTACTAGCAATGGAAATAATAAATCACCCCAACATGTGCTTACTACACGCTCAACACTGTTCTAAGCACCTGCTCCTGTGCACCTCATCAACTGTTTAATCCTCCAAACTATGAGGAACATTACACTGTGTATATTATTCATATTTTATAAATAAAAAATTGAGACCCAGGTCAGGTACTATGAAGTAGCAGAGCAGGGACACAAGGTTGGGGGGACACAACCTAACAAGATAGGTTCCCACTGTGTCTTCAGAAAGCTGGTAGCCTAGGAAGGGAGATGGACCATTAAACACACAGTGGCAATTAAGTGTGGTTGGTGCTAGAGCCAAGGAATCTCTAGCAAGGGCAACCAACTAAACCAGGAGGCCAGGCAAGACTGCCCAGAAAAAGTGTTACATGAACTGTCTCTGATGACCAGGGGGGTGGGGGTAAGTGTCAGCGGAGCTCGGGATAAACTGCCTGCCAAGAAAGGAGGTTGACAGTCCAAGGACAAAAAGAAGCTAAATGTGGTTGGGATGCTAAGAAAGGGGGACGGGGGTTGGGGGGGATGGTTTGAGGCAGGACGCAGCAGCCA
Source organism: Callorhinus ursinus (assembly GCF_003265705.2). Taxonomy (NCBI): domain Eukaryota; kingdom Metazoa; phylum Chordata; class Mammalia; order Carnivora; family Otariidae; genus Callorhinus; species Callorhinus ursinus. The sequence continues at coordinate 79,544,883 of NW_027397065.1, read as the reverse complement.
CAAGAGGGAAGGAAGGCTCGGTGAGTCACATTAGAGATGGATGATCTCTACAGTGAAGGGAAGCCATCCTAGGCTGTTGAGCAGGGAAGTGAACTTGGCTGCTGTGGGAAAGCTGGTTGGGGTTTAGGTAAAGGAAGAGAGATCTGAGAAGAGACGCTTTAGTGATAGGTATGAGAAGTAATAGCTCCCTGAACTACGGCCATGGCCATGAGCAAGGAGAGAAGATGGATTTGAAAACAAACGAAGGGGTGGAGCTGGGAGATTTGGTGGTCTACCAGAAGTCAAGTATTCAGGCCTGGGAAACTGGGTCCAGGGTGGTGCCATGTGCTGATGGAAGGAACAGGTTACACCCTCCTGTTCTATCTCCCGGCAGCCCTCCCATGTCCTGTGTCGAATCCAGGAGGGTGGGATTGAACCAATGGAGGTGGGAGATTGGTAAGCTTCTGTAATACACAGAGTGCCCCTGGAAGACCTGTGCTGAGGGTGATGTTGGTGCCTCGCCAGGGACCCTGCCCCCGCAGCTGCTTGAGTGCTCGAGTAGACTGTGGTTGACAGCTGCGTGACCATCTCCAGAAAAGTGGTCTTGGCTCACGAGAGTTGTCTTGTCTGGAGATGCATGGGCAGATACTTGAAGCACCCCCCCCAACCAGACACACCTTGATGGCTGGTCAGTGAACTAACAGATACGGTCAGAGAATGACCCAGACTCTTCACTTCAAGGTGGGACCACTCTGTGGTTTGATTAGTGGTAGTGATGCCCCCTCACCCCATGGACCAGGCTGAGACTAGGCTTTCCCAGACACCAAGTTCTGTCTCCCCTCCTTCCTCTTTCTTGTTCCCCTTTTCTAACTTCCTGTTATACACTGAATTGTGTTCTCTCGCTTTTGTACATTGAAGCTCTAACCCCTAGCCCTCAGAATGGAACTCAACTTGAAGATAGGGCCTTTAAACAGGTAATGAAGTTGAAACGAGGCTGTTAGAATGGGCCCTAATCCAATTTGACTGTTGTCCTTACAAGAAGAGGAAATTGGGACACAGAGAGTCACCAGGGAAACATGTACACAGAGAAACAACCCCATGAAGAGGCAGCAAGAGGGTTGGTGTCTACAACACAGACAGAGGCGCCACAAGAACCCAACCCTGCTAACATCTTGATCTTAGGCTTCCAGCCTCTAGAACTGTGAGAAAATAAATTTCTGTTGGTTAAGCCACCCAGTCTATGGTATTTTGTTACAGCAGCTTTAGCAAACTAATACACTTCCTTCCGTGTTTTCCTGCAGAGGACTCCCTCAGTAAACCACAAGCCCTGGTATCTTGCTCTCAGGCTCTGCTTCTGGGGAACATGACCCAGGACGTCAAAGTGCTAAGGAAAAATGTTTGATTGTATTCCAGATGTGTTATTACCTTGTTGATTACTTCTTTAACTGGTTAGTGGAGAGTCAATACCAAGGAAACAGAAAGGCCGCCGAGGGCTCCCCAGGTCAGTGTGCCCTGCAGCTGCTCCAGGCTTTAGAGGAGGGGTCTGCAAGGTGCATCTGGGACTAAAGCCTCTCTCTTTTTTCTCTCTGTTGCTCAGCTTTCCATGTCTTAAAAAAGAAGTCCAAGTAAAAGGACTTCACTACCTTCAGCTTCAGGTTTCTTGTTTTGTTTTGTTTTGTTTTGTTTTATTTTTTACAGATTTATTTATTTATTTGACAGAGAGAGACACACAGAGAGAGGAAACACAAGCAGGGGGAGTGGGAGAGGGAGAAGTAAGCTTTCCGCTGAGCAGGGAGCCCGTTGCGGGGCTCGATCCCAGGACCCTGGGATCATGACCTGAGCTGAAGGCAGATGCTTAACGACTGAGCCACCCAGGTGCCTCTATTTTATTTTTTAAAAACAAAACCAGACAGAAAAAAGGAGTCTCAAACCTCCCCCGTTCCAATTCTTCTGACAATAAAACCGGTATTTCCACCAAAGGTGTTGTTAGTGGTTCTTGCGTCCTTCCTATCAGAGCAGTCTCACCCCCTTGCCCTGTGCATGGTGGTCGGAGCCCATTCCTGTGCACCTGTCTCCATTTGTGAGCTTCAACTCCTGTACCTTTCTGTCCTCAAGTCCCCCGGCAGGCTCTGCATGGCAAATCAACCTCTCCAAATAGACCGGGAGTCTGGCTCAGCAGTATTTATTGAAAACTCATTATGTCCTGTTTACTTATTCTGCAATCACAGTTCTGATACACACTAATGGGAAAGTTCTGGCCAAAGCGGACTCAATTGTTCTGGCTCTGTCCTGTCTCATGATATCAAACATTCATCTGCGGAACACATTGGAAACCTTTTGTCCACTGGTAGCTACAGTGGTTAACCTTCAGAGAGAGAGACAGAGAGAGACAGAGAGTACTGGGGGTGGTAGTGTTGATTTTATTAGCTTGGGACATGCTATGCTGTGTTTTCCAGGAACTCTCAAAATCCCCAAAGTAAGTCTTCCTAGTGTGCAATTTATTTTGCTAAGCCTCTGCTGACAGTGAACTGACCGAGGGACCCCGGCGGTGTCTGAAACGTTGCAGGGAAAAAGAAAGCCTTTTCGCCTTTGTCCAGCAGAGTAGGTTCCTTACACATTTCTAAAAAGCTGCTCAATGACCCCCATTCAAAGGAGCTTGAGACATGACTCAGGAAAACTTATCAAAACGTGGATTAGAGACACTCATGTTTTTCAGTGTACGATGGTAGTGGAGAAAGCAGTAAGACTTTTTAAAAGCAAGGACCTTCCAGGGAGTCTGCGTCTCCCTCTGACCCTCTTCCCTCTCGTGCTATCTCTCATTCTCTCTCTCTCAAATAAATAAATAAAATCTTTAAAAAAAAAAAAAAAAAAGCAAGGACCTTCCAGAGATCTGTAACTCCACCCATGCCTCATTTATTTTTGTATTATCAGTGTTGTCTGCACTTAGCGTGTAGTAGGCGATGGATAAATAAAGTGATGGGTAATGACATTCTGGTTCATGCTGCAATGTTGATCTGTGTTTTGAAACTGGCAGTAGGGTAAGAGTGACTTAAAGTCACCTACTAACCTCACATTGTGTGAAGCTGCCACTCTATCCCTGTACCCTGGCTCATTTCTACATGAACCTACTGCCTTCACCAATGATCCTCTACCTTCCCATGTAGGGCATGTATTGCTTGTCTCCCAGCTAGAATGTGAGCCCCAGGGGACACACCCTGTGCCTTTCATTTGTAACTGATCCCGCCACCTACGTACATTTGGACAATAATACATTTTTTATTGAGTGAATGAATGTATAAATAAATGAACGAATGCAGAAGGTGTAAAAGCATCACTTACTTAAATAAACAGGGGAAATGGGAAAAGAGTATGTGCACTGTTTTGTTAGACCCTATAAAAGAACCAGATAGTGTTTTCAAGAAATGTATAAGCTTCTTGGAAAGAAGAAACAATTATATACACCTGCCTGTGGCCTTCACTTCTCCCACCCAATAGACCAGGTACCCCTGACTCCATAGTCATTAGGAAAACAATTTCACCATCTGCTTCCTGGAGCCATTGATGTGCCTCATGTGCCTCTAGCATTAGATATGGCTCCACACATGTGATTCCACACATATGAATCCCCAAACAAATTAAACTAACCCATGGTGATGGAAATCAGAACAGTGTTTGTCTTTCTTGGGTAAGGAGGGGGCACAATTGACTAGAAAGGGAAAGAGGGAACTTCCTAGGGTCATGAAAAGTTTTTTAAACTTGATTTGGTTGGTGGTTTATACATTGTATGCAATTGTCGAGTCTCATCGAACTGTGAAGATGCAGGCATTTCATGATATTTGAATTATGTCTCAATTAATTAATTAGGGAACAACGCTTGACATAAGCATGGTATAGCCCATTTCCAACCAAGCACACTTGCCCGCCATTAGATCTCACTTTGTTCCTGACCAGATCCCAGTGCCCCGTGGACTCCCTTCCCCTCCAGCAGACACGGGAGGAGGGGTGGGGAAGGCCACGTTCTTGGAAACTTCGAAAACATCTTAGGTTTGTTTGCATTATCAAAGGGGGCAGAATAAATGTGTTTATCCAATAAAGTGGTAGGTTTGCACCTGGCCTGAATTTAAGCACCTTAAAAGGTCAGGAAATAGGCCCAGATCTATCAAGTGATATTTCCTAAGGCCACACAATTAACCAGTCCCAGAACTGGGTTTATTTATTTATTTATTCTTTTTAAAGATTTTATTTATTTATTCGACTGAGAGAGACACAGCGAGAGAGGGAATACAAGCAGGGGGAGTGGGAGAGGGAGAAGCAGGCTTCCCGCTGAGCAGGGAGCTCGATGAGGGACTTGATCCCGGGACCCTGGGATCATGGCCTGAGCCGAAGGCAGACGCTTAACGATTGAGCCACCCAGGCGCCCCTCAGAACTGGGTTTAAAACTCAGACCCACTCCCTTAGCCTACCTCTCAATGTCTAAGTCCTGTTTTCTTTCCATCATAACATGTGAAGCAGGAAAGAGTCTTTCCTTGAACTAGCCTAGGGTTCCAATCCTTGATCTATCATGTTATTACCTGTATGAACTCCAAGTAGTTTACTTCCTGTCTCTGGGCCTCAGTTTCTACATCTATGAAATGGAGATATGGTACTTACCTGTATGAACCAAATGAAATAATGTCTATGAGTACTACGTGTTCAAAAACTCTTGGCCCCTCTTCCTTCCACCTCTCTTCATTATTAATTCTATGTACTTCCTCCCCATACTCAGGCCCTTGGTCTGTTTATTCACAAGGTTACAAGATAATGAATCAGCTCTTTAAATAAATATTTCTCTTCATGAGAATTAATAACCCTAAAAGTCCAAGTAGAGTTTTAAAAAATTCCCCAAGCCTCTTTTTCCCCATCCCTAGCAAACTCTTGATCCAGTAAGAAAATAAATCTCATAAACATGACAAACTACAGTGTACTACAAAGAAACCAGATACTTTCTGTTAAAAAAGAAAATATATGAAAAGGTAAAAACACTTGAATTTCCAGCAGACTCTCTGTCATCTTTGGCAAGTCATTTCACTTTCCTGTGCCTATTTAAGAACCCTGCCAACTAAAAATGGCTGTTTCTTTTGCGAAGTTCTTTGTCTATCTAAATACCTTTCAGGAAAAGTTTGAAGTCCTGCACCAGACTGTCATGTGGCCCCTCGGATGACCTTGAGAACATTCCAATACGGAGAGTCTGCTATTCGAAGGGGCCAACCGGGCACCCTGCCGCTTGGACAGTGATGCATCATTTTGCTGCTTGGCCCATCAGCGCCCACCCCCCCTTCATTGTGCCCTGATTCTGTCCATTCTGTCCTTCCTCCCCGTCGATTCCAACCCCGGCAACAGCTCCTCAGAGGGTTGACTAGGCAACTAAAAGCACAAATAGGATTAAAAAAAGAAAAAAAAAGGTCTTGTAGACTTTATGGAAGAAAAGCAAGCAGTCCAGAACAAAGTGACTGATATACCCGCTACCCTTGCTTCCCTCCATGCAAGGCCTGGCCTTGCCAAGAAGACAAGGCCAGGGAGGACCATACCCTGGAGAAAGCCGCTCAAGAGAGACTGTGCCCAGCACCCTCACAGCCTTCCCTACAGCTATAGATCTGGCTTACAACAGTGATCTAACTCTGTGCATAAAGTGTGGCTTATCCAGTGTTCACCATTCCTGCAGCCAACCTTACACGGTTGCTGCTTTTCTTTTGAGGTAGAGTCACCTGGGCTCTAAGAAGTTACATACCACACACAGGAACACATAAAACAAACACGCTCATCCGGTCCCCACAAAAGCCAGGCCAGGCTGAGAAATAAATGCTAACCCTTCTCACTTATATGGGACTGAATTTGACTGGGAAACTTGAACGTTCCCTTGGAAAATATCAAACACTAAAGCTTCGTTCTTTCTGGGCCCATCTCTCAGACTTGGTACCTCCAGGGACGAGCCTAGTGGATTTACGCTAGTCATATGCTTATGCTTAAAAACAACAACAACAACAACAACAACACATCCTGTAGATTCTAACTGAGGTTCTCAGGTTGGTCTTCAATACAAACTATTCCTTTTCATCACATGCGAACAGAATTTGGCTTCAGGGCTCTCTTTTTCAGAAGGCCCAATAATTGTTGGGCTGTGCAGAGCACACACTGAGTCTTGGGTTGAAGTTAGTACTGAGACAGGCTTTAGAAATTAGACAGCTAAGATAATTTGAGATATTGGCTTTATTTCACATAGCATGGAACTGGTACATGGCAAGGAGGTCAGGTCCGAGAGCCACGTGACAGCAGACGAGGACCTCAAACCTGGAGCTCAAGACTCCCGGCTGGGTGTCCTCGGCACAGATTTTGTTTTCAGCAATTGTGTGGTTTAACCTGCCCATGCTTCCCCAGAGAAAATCATGGTCATGTTTCCCAGAAGCCCATTTGATTGCTTTAGCTTGCAGCCAATGAGATGGGGACAGTGTCAGAAACAAACCAGCGCGCCCCTGCTCCCCTCCAGGCAAGGCTCACTCCTGACCTCTGTCTCGTCTCTCCTCGTGCCTTCTTCATTCTTGGAATTGGGAGGCAGAGCAAGGCAGGAGACAGAGAAGGTGCCAGATGCTGCATTCTTCTCATAACCAAGGTGAATAGGGGGGCAGAGACTGTTCATCCCAGGTCTCTCTCCAAAAAGATATCGGTGGAGAATAGTCATTGTTTCAGATTTCGATTGAATTTTGTAGTTTAAGAAATGGAAGAATTTGATGGAAACTTCTTTCAGTTTGGTTCACCAGAAAACCTTGGGACTGATGACTAGCAAAAAAAAAAAAAAAAGTACGCTCTGTCTCATTTGCATATGTCTTTCAAAACTTTTCAAAACTAATAGAATGTAGTAATGTAAATGGGGAAAGGAATCAATAAATAATGGCATAATGGCAACTTCCAGCTCAATGGGGTATTTTATTCTAGTTCTACTAGCTGTCAGCAATGGTCAAGTAAGAGACAAAAGGGAACTAAATTTTGGGAGAGCCCCATGTGCAGTGAAGGTGGCCCTAGCCAGAGCTGAGGACAAATGAGCAAATCCTGAAAATAAGAACATGCTGTAAAGTCTACATGTCCTTCCAAAGCGTCTTCTCCTAACGTTCCAAGAATCTGGACTCTTGCCTCTCTTATCCTAAAACCTTGGGTTACATCTCAAGAGGACTAAGAAGAGTCTTTCTTCCCAAACGTTTGCTTCACAACCAAATGGACTGAAATCTATAAGCAGGATTTGGCACCAGGAGTGGGGGGTATACTTAGGGAAATTCATTTTCTAGCATGACAGAATTATCTTAAATAATGCATAAGGAGCTATTGTCTAGAAAGCACTTATTGAACCCAAGCAATATGCTGAGCTCTATATATTAATAATAAAACTAACAAAAATAAAGACAGCACTTGGCTCTACTTCATTCACCAACTGGGAAATGAAATCATGAACATGCTTTATAAGTGGTTGGCTAGTTTCCATCAGGTAGAATGCCAAATTTAAAAATAGGAAACCTAGCTTTGAAGTATATATCACAGAAGTTCTTCAATAAATTCCACATTTTACAAAACTGTATAGTCATTCAAGTCTGGGTATTTAGAAGGGGCACTTGGTTTTAATTCTTTTAACTAATTAATTCCAATTAATTCCAATTCTTTTTCCTTCCTAAGATGTTTGTAAATTCCAAATTAAAGACTATTCTGCTGGTTTTTACTGCTGGGAATAAGAGAAGCCCTCTTGTGGTCAGAAATTGCATAGATTAAAAAATGCAGAATGCATTCCTTGTGTAGTTTCAGGGTGTAGGGTTGTTTTGTTTTGTTTTGTTTTCCTTTTTTTCCCCTTTTCTTTCTTTCTCCCCCCCGCCCCAGGGTTTAGTTTTAACTAGACTAACATTTTAAGCCTCAAAGACGGTTTCTACCAACCATTAGGAAAAGGATAACACAAATAAAAAGCAATGTTTTCACATACATTCTGAAAGAATAGAGTGCCTAAGAAGAAACAGATTAATTGTAAGTTGTAATTTTAATGAAAGCAGAAAAACAAGCCCATTGTATAGGTTTCATAACTGCTCCTCCTTGCCATGACTTTCTTGTGGGTTTTTAAAATTAGGTGTTGCATCATCATGTGATGAGCAGCATTCAGCTTGGCTTGTTAAGGCCATAAAACATACTTTGTGGATTTGGAAGGCAGTAAACTCCTGTAGCTGGAGGACAGGCGTCTGGGATCAGAATTGGTTTCGTTTGTACCAAAGCAATTATTTCTCTCCTTGTTCCCCCGTGTTGATTTCTAGATCTAAGAAATGGATGTTGGCATACCTCTCCGTTTTCACTGGGCTTCCGAGAACCCAGTTCTTGTATTTTCAATCGGAGCTACTATCTGTAAGGCCCACCTTTGCCAACCAGTTGTTGCTTTTCCTAAGGACTTTTATTTTTGGATGTATTTTTTTTTTTAAATAAAGTAATTACAGCTTCATAGGAAGTTGCAAGGAAAAAAAATGGACATGTACTCTTCACCTAGTCTCTTCCAATGATTGCATCTTATATAACCATTAAAACCAGGACATTGACATTGGTACAACCCATAGAGGTTAATTCAGCTTTCACCAGCATTATAATCACTTATTTGTGTGTGTGTGTGTGTGTGTGTGTGTGTGTGTGTGTGTAAGGTTCTATGCAATTGTATCACCTGTGTATATTCGTGTTAGCACAACCACAGACAAAATATCAAATTGTGCCCTTAACACAAGACTCTCATGCCACCCTTTGTAGTCACACCCAACTTCTTTTCCATCAACCCCTACCCCATAGCAACCACGAATCTGCTCTCCATCTCCCTTATTTTGTTATTTTGAAACTATGTACATGGAACCAAATAATATGCAACTTTTTAGAGATGGACTTTTTTCACTCACCATATTTCCCCTGAGAGCTATCCAAATTGTCGCATGTCTCAAGCACTCATTCTTTTCCGTTGCTGAGTTGTATCCCATAATGTGACTATACCACAGCTTGCTTAACAATTCACCCACTGAAAGACAATTCGGGTTGTTTTGGAATGTCTGTTTGTGACTATTATGAATAGAGCTACTGTAAACATTCTTGTTTTTTGCTAAAAAATTCAGATTTTTGCTAAATTACAAAATGTTAATAAAAGAAATCAAAGGAAACCTAAAACCTTTTCTTTAAGGAGAAACAGCTCAATTTCTTCAGCTGAAAGTCACGATTATTAATCTCATGTTAGCCTTTTTAAATGGCTTTTTATGGGACCTTTCTTCCAACAGACGTCATTCTGGGCTCTAAGCTTAAATCCCCATCTTTTATTATATGCCAAGATAAAATGTCGTTTACTGGTGTGGTTTAAATCTTCATATATGGACCAATGGCATGAAGTTTTCATCCTTGCCTTTGTTTCCATCCCTAAAGTGTGTGTATTTTTTTTTTTTAAGATTTTATTTATTTGACAGAGAGAGAACATAAGCAGGGGGAGTGGCAGGCAGAGGGAGAGGGAGAAACAGGCTCCCCGCTGGGCAGGGAGCCTGATGTGGGGCTTGATCCCAGGATCCGGAGATCATGCCCTGAGCTGAAGGCAGGTGCTTAACCAACTGAGCCACCCAGGCATCCCTAGAGGAAAACGAATTTTAAAAGAAATCAACGGGGATGCCTGGCTGGCTCAGTCAGTTAAGCATCTGCCTGCAGCTCAGGGCATGATCCAGGGTGCTGGGATCAAACCCCTCATCGGGCGCCCTAAATGCAGTTTTAGGATCAGTGGTTTTCTAAGAGCTGAGTGTGTCCTGGACCAACAAGTTTCAATATGGTAGCCACTAGTCACGCAGCTGCTGAGATTGCAGTATTCTTAAGTGAGATGTGCAGAAACTATAAAATACACACCAGGTTTGAAGATTTTGAAAAAAGGAATTGTGAAAATGTCATTAGTATATTTTTTATATTAACTACATGCTGAAATATTACTTTGGTTAAAATAGACTAAATAAAGTATATTATTAAAATTAATTTTATCTACTTCTTACTTTCTTTAATGTGACTAGTAGAAAACTTTCATCTACAGTAGTTTCTCCCTCCTTATCTGTGATTTTGCTTTCCACAGTTTCAGTTACCCATGGTCAACCTCGGTCTGGAAGCAGATGATTTTCCTTCTAATGTATCCTTAGAAGGTCAATAGCAGCCTAACTATGTCAGAAGGCCTACGTCATTCACCTCACTTCATCTCATCATGCAGGCCTTTTATCATCTCAAATCATTATAAGAAGAATTTTGAGTGCAGTATAAGAGATTTTGAGAGAAAGAGAGGACTCTTTCACATAACTTTTATTACAGTATATTATTATAATTGTTCTATTTTATTATTAGTTATTGTTGTTAATCTCTTACTGTGCCTAATTTACAAATTAAACTTTTCCATAGGTATGTATGTATAGGAAAAAACATAGTATGTATAGGGTTTGGTACTATCCACAGTTTCAGGCATCCCCTGGGGAGGCTTAGAACATATGCCCCATGGATAAGGGGGGACTACTCTATGTATGTGGCTTGTATGATGTGTTTGGTGGACAGGGGTATCCACTGAGGAGATGAAAGTCTAGGGCAAGCTAAGTAACCTACCCAAAGTTACACTGTAGACACTTTATGTGATGTCATCTGCTTACGCCTGTTCTCATTCCAATGACGTACTAATTAGCTATGTGTCAATGTCATGCCTTTGCATTAAGCTTGTGAAAGCAGGAAGAGATCCTTGTGTTTCTCTTGATGTTTAAACACTTTCGGATGGTGGGCTTCATTTCAGGGGGGCACTGAAATGCTTTCCTTCTGTGCCTCCTGGACGCCGCTGCCCTATGTCAACCTCAAGGAAACCTTGCTTCATATGTTCTAACTGGTACAGATATTTGAAACTGCCTTCCATCTCCTGCCCCCTCCTATCTTTCATTAGTCCTGAAAGCAGATACTAGAAGCTATGCTTTAAAACCTATGGCAGAATTTGTATTGTATCCTAAGCATGTCTGGTTAATAATGGCTAACATTTATTTGGCATAATGCTAAATACCGTGAATTGGGTGCTAGGTACCACGAGTTGTATCACTCAGCCCTCACAGCAATCCAATGAGGTGCTAGCATGGCTCCATTTCACAGATGAGGACACTGAGGTTTAGAGAGATTACATAAATTGCCGAGATGCACTGACGAAAAGGTATATACCAGAATTCTAGTCTTTGCTATCTGACTCTGGAATTCCTGCTCTTAATCACTATTTTGTATTGCTCTTTCAGTGGGTGAATTGCTTTGCATAGAGGAATGAGTCCTCTATTCACATGAGAAATTTTATGAAAAGGTTCAGTACCAATATTCTAGAACATGCCTGTAAAACCCACAAAGCCTAACCATTTATAGACTGTATTATAATCACATGACACTCACTAGCGCAGGGATTTTAGAATGTGTCCTTGGCACATATGGACTTACCTTTCATTCCGTTCAGGGGAAGATGTCTGCTCCCATATCCTCCCAGAACGATAGAGAATGGTTTTGCTGTATGACTTCAAAGTCCTAAAGTTTCTTTGATCTTATCTGTAGTTCCATCCTTATGTAAAGTGATTTATGGTGACTAAGACTGGGGTCCACGATCCACCATTCGTGCAAAAGCCTTGGCTAATCTGCTATATCATGGGATGCTCAAATATTAGAGTGGAAGGAAAATGATTTTCTACCGCAGGGGTCCACAAATGTTTTCTGTAAAGCCCCAGACAGTAAATAATTTAGAATTTGCAGGTCATATGGTCTTTGTTGTACCTGTTCAACACTGCCATTGTAGAACAAAAACAGCCGCGGACTATATGTAAACAAATGGGCATAGGTATGTTCCAATAAAGCTTTATTTACAAAAACAGGGGGCCATAGTTTGCCAACCCCTCTTCTAGTGAAACACTTTCCTTTTTAAAATATTTTCTTTCTTTATTTGACACAGAGAGACACAGAGAGAGAGGGAACACAAGCAGGGGGCAGTGGGAGAGGGAGAAGCAGACTGCCTGATGAGCAGGGAGCCTGACACGGGGCTCGATCCCAGGATCCTGGGATCATGACCTGAGCCGGAGGCAGACGCTTAACGACTGAGCCACCCAGAAACACTTTCCTTTTATAGTTGAGGAAAGAGGCCCGGATCAAGCAGCTCGCTCAATTTCAACCGCTGGTGTGTTGCAGAACAAGGTCTAGAAATCAGACATCCTGACTATCAGCAATTTTTCCTACTGAATTGAACTTATGCATACTTAGTTTCCTTCCTCACTTTTTAAAAAAAAATATAAAAATTTCAAACATTTGAAAAGAGATGAAGAATAATGTAAAAATCAGCTGCACGTTACCATCACCAAGCCTGAGGAAGAAATTGCAAATCTGCTTGAAGGTTCCTATAGGATGCACTTGCTAGGGCTCCTCCTTTATAACACATAATGTCTCCTGAAATGGTGTGTAAGGTTGCTTTACATATGTTAAAATACGCAAACGGCATCATACTATACATATCCCTCATCACTCCCTCACAGTGAAAAATAAACGGTAATTTTAAAATCATTTTTTTTAAGATTTTATTTATTTATTTGACAGAGAGAGAGATAGGGAGAGCAGGAACACAAGCAGGGGGAGTGGGAGAGGGAGAAGCAGGCTTCCCGCGGAGCAGGGAGCCCGATGCGGGGCTCGATCCCAGGACCCTGGGATCATGACCTGAGCTGAAGGCAGACGCTTAACGACTGAGCCACCCAGGCGCCCAATAAACGGTAATTTTAGAGAAACATTTTTTTTTTTAATGGCAAAAGGTTAGAAACCTAAATTACCATTAGCAAGAAAATGAATAAATACCACTTAGTACAGATCCAATTTTTTTCCCTAAAATTCCTGGTCAGAAAAAGATTGTTTAAAGGTGAATTGGCAACAAGATATATGTAGAATATTTTTGAAATCTAAGGCTACTCTTAAAGATGTAGGCAAACTTTTAGCTGAGTGACCATGGGCAAGTTATGCACCCTCTCGGTGCCACAATCTGTAATATTGGAAGGAACAATAGCATCCACCTTTTAGGGCTTCGGTGAAGGTATGCAACATGCCTACAGCAGTGCCTGGAATATCTTAGCTCTTACAGCTTTTAACATCTATCCTCCAAGGGTTAACTTCTAAGCTTCCATATTAGGAATGAAGATAATGCAAATACACCACAGATGTTACTGAGTTAGAAGGAATTGCTAATTCTCGAGACTGACAGCCAGCGTAAATTTGAAAATGACCTTGATAAATCGGGAAAGTGTTGTTGAGGGAAGAATTTGCTGAATACGACTTGAGTAGCTATGTATGAGAAAAGATGCTGTTAATTACAATCCACGGATAGATTCCCCAGAAGGGAATACAGCACTGGTTGTAACTGAAGAGGGGAAACCCAGGGATCCAGCTGCCTCACAAGGCAGGCTCCATCACTGACCAATGGGATCATCTGAGGCCAGTTCCTGAACCTCTCCTGATCGGTGTCCTTCACTGTCAAGTGTGGATAATGACAGACCTCGCACTTAGGGTTGCTGTGAGCCTTAGCAAAAGGCGACAAGGTTAGATACCACTATTACGGTTGTTCTTGTTGGGATGATTACAAGGTGGACGTTCAGTGGCGAAATGACCTGGGTGGAGTGGACTCAGTTTACTAAATGACTATTCCTGAGAAATAGGGTAGTTCTGTGGGAAAAAGCCAGCATGGTACTGAGACGCCAGAAATAAAACAGAAATGGTTTAGAGACTCTTTCTCCTTTGTGTATTCTTCCTTTAAGTGTTCCACGGTAGCCCAAACTCCTCTAGAAAACACATTGGGGGGAGGGGAGGAGGCGGGTTGTTTGTTTCTATTGTTAAGAAAAAAACGACGTGAGGAAACCAAAGTTACAAAAATGTTGTAAAGGATGACAATTAGTTTTATGGGAAAAGGTTCAAGGGTTTGGGGTTGTTTGGTCCAGAGAAAAGCAGGCAGAGGGAGGCTTAATGACCATCTTTAGTTAAATGAAAGACCTTAATGTGGGAGATGTGAGCCAGTTTTAAATCAGGTTTGCGGAGGACCAAATTAGTGGGAATGGACTTAAATTAAAGAGGAGGGATTTCCCATCCATAGCAAGTTCTCGAAAGCCTTGGTGACCAACTGCTGTTTCAGGGAGCTGCCAGGCGAGACTGGGAGTTGGCATCAGGAGGCTTGAAGAAAAACAAACAAAAGTATGTCATTAAGATGCTCCTTTCTGAAATCTCTTTCAGGCCAATAGGTCTGTTATTCTTTGGACCTCACTCAGGGCCAAGAAGGAAAAAGCTAGAGTAAAAAGCATACCATTGTCTTCTTTTCAGCTCAAACAAAATGGTATCTGCTCATTGGTATCAGGGATGTTTATCAAGTCCATCCCAGAACCACTTTCTCCTGGCCGTTTCTCTGGCTCCACTATTAAGCCAGTCAAACCTGCCCCTGGATGTTTGTGCCTAATAGACTCCTCTCCTCCCTCCCTCTGTTCTGATCCCCTGGGATTCAGCCCTCAGTCTCCAGTTAGAGTCACTGCAGTGTTTCTTTCCTCCTTTCGAAAACCTCTCTGTGTTGCGTGGATGTGTTTCCTCTTTTATGATTTGTATTTCTAGACCTTAGAATTAAGTAATGTCTTGACAGCATCTGTGATGGTCTGTGGGTTATATGCATTTACATTTTGTGTTCGGGAGGCATACATTCCGGAGAAGCATTTCCAGGTATTTTTCTGTGAACATGGCCATGGTCAGCCCTTTCATAAAGATAAGATTGGGGTTCATTCTAACATTACAATACAAGTACAGAATAGCATGGTACCATAGGGCATATGTGAATGGCAAATCAGGGCCTGGGAGTCAAAGCTGCCTGTCCTCTTGATTTTGTACTACCTGTGGACTACAAATGGCTTTTCCATTTTTTAAATGATCAAAAACAAAACAAAACAAAACAACAACAATAACAACGCTGAGTCCGAAGGGACACTTACAGTTGGTACCTTCTGTTCTCCTGCTCCTTAAAGTCATGCACCCAAAGAAGAGTGAAGCCTGGTCCCTGACTTTAGGATACTGGTTGAGTGAACTAGTGGAAAATCATATTCTCCAAAGCCTTGTTTTGTGCTGTCAGAACGGCAGGCATAGGACCTAACAATTCTGCTCTCAGGTGTGAACTCCAAATTATTGGAAACAGACACTCAAGCAAATACATGTGCATGAATGTTCATAGCAGTACTATTTATAGGAGCCAAAAAGTGGAAACAACTGTGTCTGTCAATGAATGGATGGTAACAAAATGTGGCATATTCATTCCGTGGGATGTTATTCAACCATAAAAAAGAGTGAAGTTCTGGGTGGCTCAGTTGTTAAGCGTCTGCCTTCGGCTCAGGTCATGATCCCAGGGTCCTGGGATCATGCCCCGCATCGGGCTCCCTGCTCCGCGGGAAGCCTGCTTCTCCCTCTCCCACTCCCCCTGCTTGTGTTCCTGCTCTCGCCGTCTCTCTCTGTCAAATAAATACATTAAAAAAAAAAAAAGAGTGAAGTTCTGATTCATGAGACAACATGAATGAACCTTGACAATATTATCCTGAGTGAAAGAAAGACACGAAAGGTCATGTGTTATATGAAATATCTGGAGTAGGTACATCTATAGAGACAGAGAGGACTGGTGGTTGCCAGGGGCTAGGGGAGGGGAATGGACAGTGCTTAACGGGTAGAGGGTCTTCTTTGGGAATGATGAAGATATTTTGAAGCTAGACAGAGGTTATGGTTGTACAACACTATGAATATGCTATATGCCACCGAATCACACTTTAAAATAGTTAATTTTATGGTAGGTGAATTTTACCTTAAAAGAAGCCCCAAACTATAGGCAGATGGACCTGCAAATAAGCATAACCACCACCACCATCAGGGTATTAGCCAAGACTGTGTGCTTCCCATGGGCTGTGAAGCTTGTCATGGGGATTGCCTTATTGAATCTTCAAATTAACCTGGGGACGGAGATGCTTTTAGTACCATCATCTCATGTATGGGCAAACTGGAGTTTAGAACAGTCAGGTGTTATGTCTAAGGTCACAGAGCTTGTAAGAGTTCCACATGAACTTCACCCTTGGTCTAGCACTTACCAGTGCTCTGTTCTGACTCACCAATTAGGATCCCTTGCATCTCTGCTCCCTACTTTCCCAATGCCTACTTTGTTCTTACATTTCCTGCTTCCTACTACTCAACCTGCTAGAAGATTTGCCAGTCAGGTCCTTGCTCCACTCTCTACCAAGATTTCTCCAAGCACCTCTGCACTCCTAGACCCCAGATAATACTCAGTTCCCATGGGGCTCACCTATCAGCTGCATTTTATACAGTGACCACCTCTTCTCCGTGGCTTTCTTCTTTGGCCTCCAGGATATCTATTCTCTCCACTTTCCTCCCTACCCAGGCTCCACTGCTGGTTTCCCCTTTTCTCCCTGACCTTTAGATTGGAGGCCCTCAGAGCTGCATTCTTGAGTCTCTTCTCTTCTCTCCCTGAGTCACTCTCTTGGTGGTGTCATCCAGTCTCCTGACCTTAAGTACCATTTATGAGCTGATGATTCCCAAATGTCACCTTCAGCCTGCACCGCTCTCCTCAACTCCAGACTCGTGTGTTCAAGTGCCTACTTGGCATCTCCACATGAATGCTGACTTGAGATCTCAAATGTAAGGGGTTTAAAACCGACTTTCTAGGCTCCCCTCAAAGCTGCTTTACTCACAATCCTTCCATCTTGGTTGATGACAATGTCAGCCTTTCAGACGCCCAGGCTAAAAACCGTAGAGTCACCCCAAGCTCCTCATTCTTTCACTCTGCCATCCAGGGAAAGCCTTTGCTTGGGTTCAACCAGTGAAGGGGCACCATTTTCTGCACACAAAGGCTCTGCCTGCTTAGCTGTCTAGAGTTGGATCCTTTAGAAGTTTGCGCAGAAGCCATGAATGAAATGTAGCAGCAGGACTACTTCTACTTGGAAAGAGAAATTAAAGCAAAAATGGGTTTCTTACCTTGCCTAAAGTCAAGCACAGCTTAATGGTTTCAACCTAGCTCCTCAGCATTCTAAGCCCTGCTGCTTCTTCTGAGGCTCAGTCAAGCAATATGATACTGTGGTAGATTATGAAAATAGCCACAAGTTTTGTCTCTCTTTGTATCTGTCTTCGCAATGTGGCATTGAAGATCCTTCTATTAAGAGATGGAGTTTATTTCTCCATTCCTTGACTCCAGGCTGAACTCGGGACTTGTTTTGATCAATAGTACACAATGGAAATGATCTGGGTCCGTTCTGAGCCTAAGCCTCAGGAAGCCTTGCAGCCTTTGTGTGCATGCGCTCTCTCCTTCTCTCTCTCTCTCTCTCTCTCTCTCTCTCTCTCTCGCCAGCCTGGGCTAGGCACTGGCAAGATGAGATGCCATGTAGAAAACAGCCAAGGTGCCTCAGTCAACACCTAGCCAACTGTGAGACACGTGCATGAGGCCAATGGGGCCTTTCACAACCAACAACTGTTCACGGGTCCAGTGACTAGTTCGGAGAACACAGGAGTATCACCCAGCTGAGCCCAGTCCAAATCTCTGACTCACACAGGAGTAAGCTAAAAAGGGAATTGAGTTGTGATAATTGGTTCTGCAGCAAGAACTTAACTGATAACAGATTGCCATCTTTAATTTACTTCTCTTCACTTTGCCTAATTATGTTAAATTTTCTTTCAATGCAATAATGCGTATGCACATTATCTTGTTTTATAATTTGAAATCGAAGTCTTCGACCTTTTTAAATACTGTGACTCCCAAACCTTACAGACGGGGCAAGGTTTTGTTGTTGTTTCTACTGCATTACTCTTAGGAACCACATCTAGTTATAAAAAGGCTTGTATTTTTAAGAGCCCAAAGCCAGGAACCACAAAAGCAAACCCTTGAAATTCAAAGCCTTGAGTAGACGTTGTGACAGCTGGTTTCTTCAAATCTCTTAACCTATAGGTTGTAAATTCAGAGAAAGACTCACAGCCCCAAGAAAAAAGAAATACATTTTAGAACATACAGCCGCCCCGACTACCTGTCCAAACATGTTACTTCAGAAAAGGTTAAGTAGGTTAAAATGAAAGGTAATTTTATCTCATTCATTTAAAGAGAAATTATTCTAATCCTTTTCAGTGCTCTACTGGACAATAATAAAAAGGGATTATTTTAGGGTATTGCCCCTTATGACAGGATACAGAAGTTAGAATTGTATCATCAGGTAGCAGTAATGACAGACACGAAATTTATAAAATTTGTAATAAATGAATACATTGAGAAATCAGAGGCGCATTTCCTTAATGGCATGGGCACAAGCTATTATGAATACCAGGAAATTGGGGGGGAACAAGAGTCTTTCAGGAAAAAAAAAAACCCAAAACAAAAAACAGCTGTTCTTAAACATTTGATGTGCAGAAAAACAAATTCCACCCAAACCATTGTTTCCCAAAGGGCAAGAGCTTCCCAAGGGGTTCTTTTCATTGTAAATGCTTTTGCCCCCATTAGGAATTCATAGTATCTGCTTGTAAAGTCTGCTTTTAATTTTCAACAAACCTGGGGGCCAAAATGAAAAATATGTCACCCTTTTCTTTTGAACTTTAAAACAATTTATTTTGGCCAGCATAGAGAATCTTTCCACGTAGAGAGTATTAATCTCCTCATCATAAAACAATATGAATATAAATATGAAATGACATGTATTTTGAAATGTCAAACAAAAAGTCAGTTTCACAAGCAACACATGAACTATTCATGCTAATCGATTTCATATTAATGTGGGGACTACAATGACTCTGCGTGTGTATTACCGTCTAATAAATACCCCAAAGCTTTCCATTGACAAAATACTCTTTCATGCTGCCACTTTAACACGGGAAATAAGCAAAACCTTCCAGTGAATTAGGGCTAGAGCCAATGATGCCACAAAGTATAAATTGTCAGGTTAGTGAACTAATTTGTGAGATGCTTGTTTTTCCTCATTGTTGTTCTTTAGGTAAATGTTCTTCTAATCCTTATTTTATGTTGTCATATTTTTTTTGGATGCGTGAGTTGTGACTAATGACCCCCTACTAAACCTGACACCCAGGGATGGCTTTTATAAGCACCTCCTGGGAGTAAGATTACTTTAACAAACGGCAGTTGAAATGGTTTGCGTTATACGTCTGACTGGAAATAAAGTGAAAATTATTCCCAGTCTATGCGTATTTATGTCCTTTTGGCTAATGGCTGCTTGCCAAAAGCCTATGGTCAGTATATGTAAAATACTGCTTATTCCAAGTAATGAGGACCCATTGTTGTTTTAATTTTAATTTCTCACAGCTTCGAGAAATAAAAATAAGCAGGTGACAAAATGCTTATAACAGGTTCTGTGTCATGACCTGATGATGGCGCAGCGTACTTTCTCCAGGATGTGTTTTCCCCTAAATTCATCCCTTCCCTCTTTGGGAAAAGACCCACGAGAAGTGTCAAAGGCCTGGCCTTGCTCTGACCAAAGCCTGCTGCAGATCTGCATTGGAACCTGCTGTGGGCTATGGAATCTTCTATTTAAAAACAAATAAGGTGACTTTGGGAGGTAAGCTTTTGAAAAAAAATGAAGTGGCAGGGGGTTAGTGCTACTGATATAATTACTCATTTGGGGAGATTTTTCACAAAGAGTTTCCTCTGGGCTCCTAGGACCCTCACAGCCCCTAAAGGACTTCCATTTTGCAACCAGGGAGCACAGGATCTACTGATCCAACACTCCTTTTTATCTGTCTACGTTCTCCCCATTTTTGTCTATTTTTGGTAGCTAGCTCCAGGATCACATAAACATCGATGAAATCATCCATTCCTACAAGCCAAGAATGAAGTATGCGGTGTCTTCATTTCAGAAAACTGTTATTGCAGGCCCACCATTTGAAAGGCTTTGTCCTGGGTCCTGAATGTCAGGTGTGGGCTTTGCATTCCGTGCATAGAGCCAAAGATCCCCTTGAGATGGGGTGCTTGCATATACTCACAGACATGTGTGCCCGGACACCTACCCGAAAGAACTTGTGCTTCACAAAATCCACACACTGGGTTTAAAAAAAAACAAACAAACAAACAAAAAAAAAACGGCCTTATTTGAGGCTTCCAGTTACAATGTAGGGGGCAGCCTTGGTGCAAACTGTTTCAAACGGGATAGGCCAGATGTGACGACCTGACGGGTACCCCGGGGGTGGGGGGACGGCTGTGGAGTTCCCAGGCTCAGCCTGTTAAGTCATGCCGGGTTATAACGAGACACTTTCTAAGGCTAAGAGGGGTGTAGAGTTCATCGATGAGCTTGTTGAGACAGAGTTATTACCTACTTTGGCCTTGTCTTCTCGATATTTCGATCATCATATGGATAGAAGTTAACTAGGGAAATAAAGAATTCTTCTGATTTAACACGGATTTCTCACTCTAGCACTCTTCGTTCCTAACTTTGGGTAGATCAAAGATGTCTTAAGTCTCCGTTTCTTTGGAGGAAAAATACACATTTTCTTCTCATGTAGACTCATCAGTATTACAAAGCACGGCAAATGAAGGCCCACCACAACCTAGTCTCATTTACAGACACTTGAGCAAAGACAGCCCATACACAAAAACTGACAGTGGAGTTTGGGGGTAGCAGAGATGGAGTAGCAGATTCTAGCCGTTAATCTGCCTTCATGTAGGCAGTAATCCTTGCTTCTTGATTCCAAGCACCCCCGAAGATATTGACTCTGAGCAACATTTTCTGGGCCGTGCTCAGGTCTTCTTTAGGTAAGTTAACCAGCTTGTCTTGGTTTGCTCAGAATCATCTGAGTTCTAGTCCCAAAAATCATGTATCCTGGGAACCTTCCTCTACCCTGGGAAAATCAGGACGGTTGTGCTACCCTAACTCCAAGATAAATACTAAGAATGAAATGGTTCTCAATTCAGTCAAAGAATTTTAGAAACCACTTCCTATCATTTTGCACTTTTGAGGCGATAAAGGACGTAACATATTGAGACATTTAAGAAGCTCTCCAGCAAAGACCCCTATTAAAACTTACTGTTTCCCTAAATTATTTTGCCATGGAAACTTTAGGCAACACCTCTTTAATACTGTTGACCTAATTTGGAAAATATACCTATGGCTACAGCTTTATTTAAATGATTTTATTTATTTATTTATTTATTTGAGAGAGAGAGAGAGCTTGGGTGGGGCGAGGGGCAGAGAGAGAGAGAGAGAGAGTCTTAAGCAGACTCTGCACTGAGTTCAGGGCTGGATCTCACAACCCCGAGATCATGACCTGAGCCAAAATCAAGAGTTGGACACTTAACCGACTGAGCCACCCAGGTGCCCCAGGTTGCTCCTTTTTATCTTGTGCAGTAATAAACACATTGGGTGATGGTTTCTATTAAGCAAGTTTCTGCTTTCTGGAAGCATCTACAAGATGCTACAAGAGTGGGGGAGACATGTGTCTCTGATGTCCAAAGTTCTAACTAAGAATGTGCTTCTTCCTTCGTAACAAGGTGTCAAAAGTAATGGTCAGAGATTTCTAGAATCACATATGGGTTGAGCAGGCTTTTGTGCTTTGACCTAGGAGATTTCCCACTGCAAACTCACAGCATCTAGAGGAGAAAGAGTGAGTATCCCTGGGGTCTGGCACAGTGATTGGCATATGGAACTATTTATATGGAACTGAACTAACCTTCGCTGATATTCTTGCTTACAAGGGGTAATGAATTTTGAATTACCAACATTTACGGCACAATTTGTTT
Source organism: Callorhinus ursinus (assembly GCF_003265705.2). Lineage (NCBI taxonomy): Eukaryota > Metazoa > Chordata > Mammalia > Carnivora > Otariidae > Callorhinus > Callorhinus ursinus. The sequence continues at coordinate 79,523,072 of NW_027397065.1, read as the reverse complement.
AAAAACCAGAGACTGCCTACATTCATGTTTGAAGGTTGCCTGTGATAAAAAGATTCTGGATTTTATAGGTTAAAACAGCTCTTTAAATTCTCCACCCAAAATAGTTCTATTTGCTATGATGTTACTGTCTTCTGAGAAGTACATGCACAACCTGTTAGAATTTCCGGATGTCAAAAAATCGCAGTGAGTGTCACCTTATTAATTGAACCAGGTGCCTCAGGGTCATCTACCTAGATGAATAAATTCAAGTCTGAGAAGATGAAGTTGTCTATCCTGTGAGGATGGAGACCAGAACCTACCTCACCTGAGTCTTCATTCCATGAATAATAATTCTTCTTCTCCTTCTTCTTCTTCCCCTTCTTCTTCTTCTTCTTCTTCTTCTTCTTCTTCTTCTTCTTCTTCTTCTTCTTCTTCTTCTTCTTCTTCTTCTCCTTCTTCTTCTTCTTCTCTCCTTCTCCTTCTCCTCCTCCTCCTTCTTCTTAAGATTTTATTCTTAAGTAATGTCTACATCCAATGTGGAACTCACAACCCTGAGGTCAAGAGTCATACACTCCACTGACTAAGCCAGCGAGGCGCCCCCAATGAATTCTCCTCAGACGTCATCTTATCTTCCTCAGATATTTCTTTCCCTGAGAAAATACAAGGTGAGGATTTAATTCCAAGTCCATGGGAGTTAGCATAAGCTCTTTCCCTTCCCCTTTTCAATACCTAACAAATGGCGTTATATTTTCTGCAAGCCAGTGTCCCAGTAACAGATCGGATTTCCTGAAGTTTTTCTTTTTAAGGAACTATGTCATTTGTGGCTCCTCAGAACTCTGTGATGGAGATTAAATACAGGGTGTTTATTAAGGAGTGTTTTTGAGATGGACACCTGTAGAAGGGAGGGAGAGGGGGCAGGATTAGGGGAGGGAGGCTGAGCTGTGATGCCAAAGGCTTGGGCTGACCCATGAGGCTCTGAAACCAAGATGGCCCTGCCAAGTGGACCCATCCTGAGGCAAGGGGGCTCAGCCTTTTATCCCTGTAGGGCCGTCACTGGATGTGGCTCTCTCATGTTGGAGATACAGCCTTGAGTGAAGAAACTCCTTCCAGCCGGTCCGCTGGCCGGCCATGGCAATCCCCACAGGGGGCGGCACACTGAGGGTTTGGGGCCTGCAGCAGTGCCAGCAGCAGGGGAAGTCAGCCTTCATTCCTGAAGGGGAATCTGTGCTGAGCTCCACAGGGTGCACCACGTGACTCATCCCATTCCATCCCAACCCCCCCCCTCCCCCCGGCTGAGTTCCACTTCCTCTGGGCAGGAGATTATTAGATTAAACTGTTCTGCACTAACTTCTCTAATACATCAAAGAACATGGACTAAACCAGAAGTTGCTACATAGCAGATTCTTTTTTTAAAACGAATCCAGGACAGATAACAATAAGCCTTTTAATGTCATCCTGCTGGATGCTAATTCTGTTTACTTCAATAGAAAGGGCAATAAAAAGGCCTGAATTTCTTAAGGAAGGTGACCACGACGGTGCTGGAGCATGGGCATGGTTCCCCTCCCCTTTTTTAAAGATTTTATTTATTTATGAGAGAGAGAGAGAGAGAGCACAAGCAGGGGGAGCGGCAGGCAGAGGAAGAGAGAGAAGCAGATTCCCCGCTGAGCAGGGAGCCCGATGCGGGGCTCTATCCAAGGACCCTGAGATCCTGATCTGAGCAGAAGGCAGACGCTTAACTGACTGAGCCACCCAGGCGCCTGGCATGGTTACTTTTATTGTTTCATTCGTTGTAATATTCCCACACCATCATGTTTTATGCACCATTTTTTTTAAAGTGCAAGTATTGCATAATAGAAGCACAATTCCTATCCCTGCTTTGGAGGCAGTCCTTGGAGCCCTGACCCCGAGGGACAGCACAGAATCCTGGCTAATGGCCTCAAGAGCTAGACTGCCTGGTTCTGTTTCTCCAATTCTACTAAAATGGGCTGTGTGACCATGGGCCTCAGCTTCCCAGGATCCTGCCTCCGAAGGTGGTTGGAGAGTTTTACTCTAAGACACCGCTCAAAGTGTCCAACCTCCAGTTGATTTTTCTTCCTCTACATCATAGCCTTCTCGAGTTCATCCACTTTGATTCATCCCCTCTTGTGCAATCCAGAACCTCCTATCCTGGCCATTGTAAAGACTTTCTCTATTTCTTCAGCCCATTGTAGACTAATAAGTCATCCTTCCGCAGGGACACTGTTTTTCTTGAATTAAGTCCTCTCCAGTGGGGGCTGCTCTTTCTCCTATAGTCCCTCTTAATCTAGGAGAGGGAGGTCAACCTTGTCCTCCATTTCCTTTTCTGTGCCTCGACATTACTCCATTTCCCCTGGCTTATAATCCTCTTCATTTTGGGTCATGCCATCCACCAAAATCTACCCTACACTGTCATGGATCACTGTTATCTGCTGGCCTTCTGCCCTCTCTCCCACATTATGGAAAACCGCGGTGCTTGGTTCAAGGTCTCTTCTAGGCCACCATCTATGACAGTTTGACAAGGTCTCTTCTAGGTCACCATCTATGACAGTTTGACATCCGTGTAGGTAACCCCCAACATGGCAGCCTGTAGGCCTTCCTGATCTTATAACCGATAGCATTCCCCTCCGCAGCATTCTGGCAACGCTCTTCCACTGGTAGGTTCTGCACCCTTTTACCCCCAAACAGCGTCACCTCTGAAAACTTTGACAGCAATAGCCTCCTGTTTCGATTTGAGTCTCACAAGAAGCAGACCCTGAAAAGAGATTCCAGCGTAAGTGGTTTATTGGGAGCTAATCCCAGCAGGAGCGTGGGAGGACAGAGACAAGGAAGGGAAAGAAACAGAACATCCTCAGAGTTACCTCATCTGGGGGAAGGTGAAGGAGTTGGGTAGTTATTCACTGATTCCCATATGTCATTGGCTGACGTTGCTTCCAGGGGACATCAACGAATTGGTGTTTCTGGCCCGAAAAGGCACCGAGCCAAAAGCAAGCCATGGTCTGGCCAGAGGAGGGGGGCATAAAAATCAGGATTGCTGCAGAGATATTGGGGGACATCGAAAGCGTCCTCTTGGGCTACAATTTCAGCTTTCTAAGTGCCATGGCATTTCCCCTAATCATGCCTTTTGTCTTTACTGGGGTTCCTAATCCCTGGGCTCATTCATTTTCAGCTAAAATGATCAGCCTCCTGAGAACCACAATTCCTTCCATATGGAGCCTGGGCTCCATGGACAATTTGAGCTTCTTTCTCTCAAGCCTCTCGACTTCATTGTCTCCTTAGTGTTGTTGTTTTTCTTTGTTCTTTTTATTTTGTGACCGCAATTTGGTATTTCTCAACTAAGTTCAGACTATGATAGCTACAGAGAATTGCCCACGCGGGCAAACTGGTGCCACTACAAATTAATGGAAGTCTGTCTCCCCAGTTCTTATATTTTTTTACTGGTTTGAGGCCATCTGTCTCTTTAATAACTCTCAGCTGCTCGTCTAAGCTTCCCCTCTGTCCTCAAGGCAGCTTCTCAGTTTCTGTCCCTTTCATTCTCAGTCAATGACTCAGCCAGAGGTTCTTGGTGGAACTATCTCTATTTATTGTCTCCATTTTGTCCTTCTTTCCCCCATCCCTCAACCCGTTCCAGTGTGATTTCTGGCTCCATTGTCACATGACAACCATTTTTGCTTGACCTCTGTGTCAATGGACATTTCTACTCTTGTCTTTCTTCTTAGCAACATTCTTGGATATTTCCTCTTCCTCACACCGTCTCATCTCTTATTTTTGGTGTCATGAAACTATCTTAGTTTTATTCTTATCTTTCTGGCCATTTCTTCCTTCTCTTCAGTTTGACCATCTTCAATCTAGCCACTGAATGTTGGAGCACCTCACGATTCCAACTCAGGCCTTGTCCTTTCCTCCACATCCTTTCCATAAAGAGTCTTACTCTATCGATGCCTGCTCTTGATACCTACAGTTTAGATGTGTCCTTCGAGAGCCAGGCCCACATGTCCAGCAGTCCACTTGATATCTACTCTTGAATGCCTGAAAGACACATGAAAGTCACTGTATTAGAAGTCAACTTGTGATTGTTCCCCCAAACCCAGCCCACTTCCAGTGTACTTCACTTCAGCAACCCACCCAGTCTGGGTAGACTGAAAATCTATGAAGCAGCCTCAACACTCTTTGACCTTATTTTATGGATTTCACTCCATAAATATCTTTCAAAATTATCTACTCTCTCAATTTCCATCACTACCGTCTTTTCCAAGTGATAGTCATTTTTTCCGACGATGACAGAAATGGGTCTACCTTTTCCTCTCCTGACTCCTCTAATCAATTCTCTGGTCTACAGAGAAAGTCAACTTTGTGAAATACAAATGGGATCATATGACTTCTGCCCCCAGCCAGCTCTTCTTAAAATTCGTCTATGGCTTCCTAGTTCTTTATGAATGAAGACGACCCTCCCGGACATACCCCACAAGGTCCTACCTGGTCTGGTCCTACTTGCATCTCGCTCTTCATCTTTCCCCACTCAGCCACCCTGACTGTCTTTTCATCCCGGTTCTTCAAATACTCCCCACGTTTGCAGAGCTTTTGCATGTACTGAATCCTCTTGTCTCTTCTCTAGCTGACTCCAACTTGTGGAAGGCTTCGTTGATACCTTAGTAGGTCAATTCTTACAATTTTAAACTCTTGTTGCAGCCTGTAAATCTTCATAGCATCTGTCACTGCAGCAACTTTACATTTATTTCTATGAGGTTTTGATTAATGCCCGCCACTCCACCAGATTTTAATTTTCAAGAGGACGGGAATGACGCTGACTATGGTGCCCAGCTACTTAGCAGGTGCTGAAGAAATAGTTATTGAAATCCCTGTTCTATTTGACCTCCTTCAGCTGTGCTCTAAAATGCTCTTCCTAACCTAGATCCAGTGATACTCTCTTTATCATTCTTCAATCTCTCTCTTGCCTTATTCTTCTCTTGCATATACAGATAGTTTCAAGTCCCATTAGAAAGAAAAATATCCTTCTCAACCTTGCATTTTGTCTGTTTTCCTTCACAAAGTCCCCGGACAATAACCCACACTAGCTATCTCCACTTCTCGTTTTCATGTGCTGTCACCTTCTCTTGTGACTTTGAAATAGATCTCAAATCTGTCTCTTGAACTCCAGACTCAAATTGCCCACTAGTGACTCATCTACAGATTTATCTGTATGGCTCATGGGCTCTTCAAATTCAACCTATTTCAACCCTTCCAGACCTGCTCGTCTTCTCCTTTTGAACTGGTAAGAAGTGGGCTATCCTTTACTCAGTTACCAGAGCTAGGGTTCTGATAGCCATCCCAGCCTCCTGCCACACATCCTCTAGTCCAGTTAGTCAACATGTCTTGTATATTGTGTTTCTTAAATGTTTCTGGAATCTCTGCATTAATCCCCATGGACACTCATCTTTCGTTCTGAGACGGTGAGGAGAGCTTTTCAGTGATCTCCCAGGTAGGCCTAGGCCTACTATAGTCTGGTATTTACACTGCTATAGTGATCTTTCTAAAGCACAGATCTGATCATGCGTAACAGCCTCTGAAGGCACACACACGTGTTGTGTCTTTCCACAGTGTCAGCTGCATGCAGTCATAAAGCGAGGTTAACATAATTATAAAGCAGGCTCAGGATTCCAAACTCAATGACATTTCACCACGTGATTAACTTGGCTTCTTACAAGGCACACGAAGCAGAACACAAGACGAGTCACACAACAGACGAGATAACAGAGGGGGTAGGAAGTTAACAAACCAAACTCCAAGTCAGTCTGTGGGTGTGTGGTGGAGATAAGACCTTGGTCTGATCTGGGGCAGCTCTCGGCACTTACTGCTCCTTAGGTTCAAGCAGGGAAGGATCTTGGTTCTGTTCTGGGATCCATCGGCAGACCTTCCGGCGGCAGCTGCCTTTTTAAGTGGTCAGACGTAGAGGGGTCAGGTCTGAAGAGTCTGATGGTTTGCTGCCGAAATCCTCCCTTTTTAAAGGGATTTAGCTGGTCTTGGGCCCCTGCAGACCTCCTCTGGTTCTGCTCGTTATCAGTTCTGGGGGATCAGCTCACTCTGGTCTGGGCGGTATCTCCTAGCAGCAGCCCCTGAACCGCTCCCGTCATTGCTCGACACAGGCCCCTGCTTGACATGAGAGACTCCATCTTGCTCTCTCCAGTAACCCGTTCTCTCAAGGACATGGGCCCCAGATCCTCCCCGCTGCAGGCTCCCCATTATTCAGATGCAGTGGCATAGCAGGCAAGTCCCCACATGAGAGTGTCTTCAGCTTTGCCTCCAGCTGTGCTCCCATTATCTCCTCTGCTCTAGGGCTTCCCCAGTCCTTGCTAATCTTGCAGTACTAGGATGTGGTGCTGTTTTATGCTTCCATGACTCATCACACACTCTTTCTTCTCCCTACAACACCTTCCCCAGACCTTGGAAAGAGTAGAAAACCCCGACTCGTGCTTCAGGGTTCAGGTCAATTACTCATTTTGTACAGCTTTCCCTGATCTTCTCAAAGAGAGTTGACCACTCTGCCTACCGTGCTCCCAACGTGCCATGTACACATTCTGTTAGAACTCGTGCTGGCAAAGCTGCAGCATCAGGTTGTTCAGGTTGTGGACTGCACAACCCCCGGGGCCTTGTTCACAAAATGTCGCACAATTAGCACGGCCACACATCATGATGTTCTTTTTGAGCTGTTTTTCCATTCTTTGTTCTTAAGGATTACAGGAATGGGGGGAAAGGATAAAAAGAAGATTAAGAATATAGTATGTGAAATATACATACACTGGATTGCTGTGTTAACTCAACAGGAATGAGGGACAAGGACGTGGGTAAATGTCAGGAGGCTTGTGCATATAATGCAGGAGCTTAGGAGATCAGTTTTGTGGGGCTTTGGGATGTACCATGACCAAGTGGCAAATTGTGCAAGAGATATGGCAAGAAGGGGCTGGCTGAGGGTGGTGCTGTTCACGTTTAACACAGAGCAGAAAGAGCTAGAAGAACATAAACAGAGTGTTTAACAATGACCACAGCACAGTTGGCCACTGAAAGAGGAGGGGGGATCCTCCTGCATCTTCATGGAGTTGACACTGGCGTCGGCAGTGGGGATCTCTCATATAAATCTCCTGAGCTGTGAGCACTCTGCCACGGACACCCTGGGGAAACCGCTACTAGGGTTTGGGGGGCCATTTGTTTTTATGTTTGCCCCTCACCTCTCCCAAAGGACTGAGAACTTCATTAAGCCAGGCACTGACTCTTTTGATTTTAAATCACCAATATCTGAGGTGATACCTGGCCCTTAACGGGCCCTCCCACACCTGCCCTAGCCAGAGCGGAAAAGAGAAGGGAGACTTAGGGACTTTGACAATAATAGTAATAATAATAATTATAGTCAACAGGGTGCCTGGGTGGCTCAGTCAGTGAAGCATCTGCCTTTGGCTCAGGCCATGATCTCAGGGTCCAGTGCTTGAGCCCTGCATGGGGCTCTCCGCTCAGGGGGGAGTCTGCTTCTCCCTCTGTTCTCTTTCTATCTCTCTCAAATAAATAGGTAAAATGTTAAAAAAAATAATTATAGTCAAAACGAATAGAGTGTTTACTACATACCCAGCATTTTTCTAGGTGCTTTATGTATATTAGTTCATTTTATCTTTGTACATAGGTGTCATAATAATTCTCATTTTATGGATGAGGGAAATGATGATAAGAGATGTTAAATAACCTGCCCAAGGTCACACGGCTCCTAAGCAGTGGAGGCTGTTCCAGACTCCGCCTATTGTGATGGCAATTCTGATCTGATGAGCGGGGGGAGGGTTTTAAAGGAGGCCCTTATGCAGAGTCCTCATGCCTCATCCCCCATACTTATTTGCTTCTGGGGTAAGATGACAAAGTGGAACCCAATTGTAAAATTACTTAATTCACAAACGCCAGTGCATTTTGTCATATTTATTTTCTCTTTTGTCCCTCATCCTTGGAAACTCTTACGTGTTAATAGAGACCATTATGGGCTTTCACACACATTCTCTTTTCCCTTAATAGCCCTGATGGGAGAGTCAATGGGCAGATGGGGTGAGACTTCTATTTCAGGGAGATATTCCACTCCGCTACCTACCTATCTCCTTAGGCTGCTTCTCTTTAAGGTGGGGAGAAATTAGGGAGATTTTCCCCTGACATTTTACCTGCTCATCTTTCTGTGTTAGTAATGTTTCCGGGGATACCAGGCCAAGAGGTATACCTCTGGGCCAAGAGGATATCTACCTCCCCATCCTTGGAAACACATAGCTTTTTCTGGGCAACATTTTCCAAGGATTTAATATGGGTTTTCCCTCCTCATTTTTTAAAGGACAGTTGATGCAATTCACTTTTCCCTAACTATGCTTTTTCTTATTTTCTTCACTGGTTTTTGTGAATTGAGTAATTTTGCAATTTGATTCCACTTTTTCATCTTACCCCAGAAGTCAAATAGTTGCATTTCTTCCAGTAATGGTCATAATTTAGTTTTCCTTTCTACTTAGCTGTATTTCTCCAACGTGTGGAGAAAATGGAAATGCCGAGTTACAATGTGAAGTCTGTGCGTCTGAAGTTTTCTGACAAAAGGAAAAAGGAAAAACAAAATTCACACCTGGCTTGTATTTGACAAGGATTCCACATGTTTCTTCTTCTTCTTCTTTTTTTTTTTTTGGATCCCCCAAAGGTATTTTCAACATATACACATTAGCATTTTTGTGTAGTGTCTATTAATAAATAAGAGCTTTGAGTTTTAAATTCTAGCTCTGAGGGAAGATACAGGCACTGTGTTTCATTTGCACTGTATCAACAACCATGGCCAGGTTCCAATTCATTCTTTGATTTAAACCTTAAAGAATATTTAGTTTAAAATAATTCCTTCCCATCCCCACCCCCCAGGTGTTTTCTAATTATGTAGCTTGTTGGCCTAAGAGTCTGTACATGCTGGCCCAGGCTACTCCTCTTATAGGATTTGTCTTCTTGAAGGCATTTGGGGTTCTTAGATTTCCTGTCTCTTAACTATAGAACAGTGTGCCCTTATAACAGTTTCGTCTATGTTATATGTTGAGGACAAGAAGCCCATGAATTTCTGCCCTTAATTCTCTCTAACTTACGTTTGGTTTGGTTTTTAAATGGTGTCAAAATGATCCATGGCGGTAAAACTTCAATTTCAGAATGGGGCTATTGTGTCTTTCCAGTGGTGGTAAATGAGCCCTTTTTTAAAGATTTTATAGAGAATTGAGTAAAAGTATTTTTCTAGGATTAAGTTAAGTCCTATTTGGAAGGAAGACTATGGATTAGGTATGGCTGGATTTCAAATACAGGGTTTCTAGTCAGTCGGCTGACTAGAAACAATTTGTATTTGTCAGGCCACATGTCCTAATTTTTAGTTTGGAAAACATGGTTCCTGTATTTGTGTTCTAGGAGTGACATAAAAAATCCCACAGACTGGCTGGTTTAAACAACAGACATGTATTTTCTCACAGTTCTGGAAGCTGGTAGTCCCAGATCGAGGTGTTGGCAGGTCGGTTTTCCTCGGAAGTCTCTCCAGAGAGTGAGGGAGAGAAGCAGACTCTGCTGACCAGAGTCTGACTCGACAGGGGGCTCAATCCCACGACCCTGAGATCACAACTTGAGCTGAAACCAAGAGTCAGACTGAGCCACCCAGGTGCCCCTCAAATAGATTCTTTAACGCATGGATTAAATGAGGAAACTAATAAGACGTTACAACTGGTTCAAAAGAAAATTCCAACCACACACACATATGTAGGCAATCAGGGATGCTAAAATAAATCCTAAAAAGTAGATGCAAACTGGTTGTGAAATAGAGAGTTGCAAATACAGAGTTGTGAAATAGCTTGAAGACATGAAAAGTGTGAGCTTTGCAGAGCTGTATAATCTCGAAGGGTAGCAGCACTGGACACCCAGAAGGTTTATTTCTGTCTATCTGTTCAAAGTCTTCCACAAGTTCTCCTCACTTTGGTAAATAGGCAGACCATGTGGGTTTATCTTGGTGAAATGTGAGGTGCAGTTGTCTGATTTTGCTCCATGTTGGGGTGGTTTGCTTCAAGTTTTCAACCCCTAAGCAGTTGATATAGAATGAGACCTTACCTGGGGTTGGGGGCGGTCCGTCCCAATCTGTCTTCCTTAATCTCCTTCTGTGGTGCTCTTCCGCATCCATATTTTTGAGATTCTGGGTCCTTTACTGTGATAGGTGAATTTTACTTGGTGTTGTATGTATTTTTTCCCTGGACTGGATCATTCCAACCAGTGCCTTTCTGTGCCATTACTGTGGGCAGGTCACAAAAGCAAATTTAGACCAAGTACACGTTCTAGAAGAATAACACAAATGACCTTCTATTTTATAGTAGTTATACACACTGTGATTCATATTTACTGTCAGTGTTTCCATACCATGCACCTGGAGCTATTGTCATTATAAAATGAATGGAAAAGCCCTCCAATGCTTTGAGGATTTTCCTGCTGCTTTTTCACTAGCAGCCAAAATGACAATCTGAGTCGTTTGAATTTAATGCTGTGATCCCCCAATGGTGTGTGTACACACAGAAGATGCAAAAGGTAATCCAATTGTGAGTGGGTAAATATATTAAAACTATTTATTTTGAATGTTATCTCATGCTTTTCTAAAATTCGATTTTTAAATTTACAAGCAGTAAAATTGACTTTTTATAGGTGTACAGGTCTCTGGATTTTAACACCCAGTTGTTAAACGTGTGTGTATGTAACCATCACCATAATCAGGACAGAAGACAGTTTCAACACCCCAAAATATGACTTATGGGATGAGTTCATATTTTTACATTTATTTTCATGTGTGTATTACTTTATAAAATGCACAAAAATGTGAGCACAGTAATATGTGTTCATAATTTTTGAATAAATAATCATTTTAGAAGTGTGCACTCAAAACTTTGTAACAGCAGAGGCGAATGAACAAAAGTATTTGGGGACAACTTCTACTGAGCGTAGTAATAAAAGTTGTTGATTGGGAAAAATGTCATAAGCTGATTTTTTTTAAAGAAGATAACGGGACAGCAGAGATGTAACTAGTGTATGGAGCCCCTGGGGGTTGGGTCACCAAACCGGAGACCCTTGTAATCATTCAAGCAAGAAGTGCTGAAGGTCTGGATTAATGAATGGCAGAGGAGAAAGGCTGAATTTAAGAGACTTCTCCGAGGTGGGGGGCAAGGGGATGGCTGGTAAATGGACATGGGCATGAAGAGGAGGGAGAAATTGGGCACAGGCCTTGGGTTCGCTGCATGGGAGGTAGGGTTGATGGTAATCGCACCGATGGAGAACTTGATGGCAGAAGGTACAGCTCGTCTATGGGACTTGCAGATAATGAGTCCAAGTCGATTCTATGAAGTAATGTGCATGACGTGGAGCGGTGAAGGTCTGGGGGTGCATGTTGGGATTACCTTTTGGATTTGTAGTTTATAGTTACAGCCAGGTGGAGCTGGTTAGAAAGGTACATGGGCCCATTTCCTACCTGTCATAAACAGGACTCATCTCACATTCCAGGATTTAAGAATGCTTTCAAAGGGACACTTCTTTTTTCATTATTATCATTTTATATTTATTTGTAAGTTAATTTTATTAATTTAAAAAATTAATACATATAACCTGGTATGAATTTTAGGTGTACAGCATAATGATTTGATATTTGTATATATTCCAAAATGATGACCACCGTTAGCTTAGTTAACATCCATCATCACACGTGGTTACAATTTTTTTCTTGTGATGAGAACTTTAAAGATCTGCTCTCCTAGCAACTTTCAAGTACACAATACAGTATTGCTGACTGTTAGTCACCATGCCGTATGTTATATCCCCATGGCTTATTTATCTTATAACTGGAAGTTTGTACTAGTTGACCACCTTGACTAAAAAGGAGAATTCTTAATCCTCCTGGGAAGTTGTAGTTCAGACTTCTGGCCAGTTAAATCCTAGGGGTGTTCTCAACTGGAAGATAGCTTGGCATCTGGAGGTCAAGAACAACAACGAGCAAGGGCGCCTGGGTGGCTCAGTCGTTAAGCGTCTGCCTTCGACTCAGGTCATGATCCCGGGGTCCTGGGATCGAGCCCCGCATCCGGCTCCCTGCTTGGTGGGAGGTCTGCTTCTCCCTCTGCCACTCCCCCTGCTTGTGTTCTCTCTCTCTCTCTCTCTCTCTATCAGATAAATTTAAAAAACCTTAAAAAAAAAAAAAAAGAACCACCACAAGCAGGCAGCACCTTCTCTGTCTGAACTCTGCTGCCAAAAATTCAGCAAGACTAGAGCAAAGGACTTGATGGGGGCGGGGAGTGGGGAATGAATATGAGGGTGTGGATGGAAGTGTAGGGTCTGTTTATCTGAGCAGATACCTGCTTATCTTTATAGCCAGAGCTGAGACCATCATCGACTAAAAAGGATATCCAGAAGGGTCTTGGGTTTATTTTCAAGTAAAAGCTAAAGACCATAATCTCAGGACTTTAGCCAGGATCTTAATTATGATCTGATATTATTTCAGAAAGTTTGCTCTGGTGGCTGTTTTGAGCAATGGTCTCACAAGTTGCAGGGGACACTTGTACCTCAAAATATCTGCAAGAACATAGTAGAAGAAAATTGGGTGCAGATGTGTTCTTTAATCTGGAAAAAAAAAAAAAAGAACAACACTAAACTCTGCTGCTCTTGAATACTCTGGTTGAGAGTAGCGCCTGTGTGTCCTTTATAAATAAACATGCGCAGATTGAGAATGCACACGCGGAAATGTTTTACTGATGGGGATAAAATTATGGTCTTTTGCTTTTACTTGAGAATAAACCCAAGGCCCTTCCGCATTTCCTTTTTTGTCCATTATGGAGTAGAAAAGAGGAGGAGATGAGGCATTTGGAATAAAAAGGAAGAGGCAGATGGGAATGGTATTTAGGATTTGGTGATTGATGGTTTGTGAGTGAATCCTTGATAAAACCCTGACCGTTCAGTGAGGAATGTCTTGCCTTTCTTGTCTTTCTGTCTTGCGTGCAGAACTACACCATTTCTGTGATGGCGTTGTAACCTACTCATTCTTTTCTAATTTTTATTTTATTTATTAGAGAAAGAGGGAGAGAATGAGCAGGGAGAGCGGGAGAGGGAGAAGCAGGCTCCCCACCGAACAGGAAGCCTGATGTGGGGCTTGATCCCGGGACCCCGAGATCATGACCCCGAAGGCAGACGCATAACTGACTGAGCCCCCTACGTGCCCCTCTAACTCCTCTTTACCCCTCGGTTTCCTCTCAATCTTTTGGAGATGTATTCCTGGCAATTGACAGGATGCTAAGTAAATGTTGCAAGGAGAATATTACAGTAAATATTTTAATAGCTCAAAAATGGAAGAGGTACAGATTTTTGAATCAGAGCATGTTCCATATAATGCCAGGCTCTCCATTTTTGCTTCCAGAATGAAATAATAATGCCCTATAGCATGCTACGGAATCGGGGTTAAGACTGACCTTATCATTCTTCATGACAGCCTGGAAATGACTGAAGTTGGTCATTTGCCGATGCGCACTATTTGAAATTTACATGGTGACAAAGGACATTATTCAATACATTTTACACACTTCGAGTATACGAGTCCAAAGGAGGCATAAAAGTTATTTTCTCCTTATGAAAATGGAAGAGTCAAAATAGCTAGAAAAGTTATTTTCAAAGCATTTCCTTTTGGATACGCAAGGAATGCTGACTATTCAACAAACAGTAGTCGCATAAAGAAGATTTTGGTCCCATGATCTGGCTGAAGCTTTGCACGAACAGCTGCTTATCTCACGAATGGAATTTCCTGTTAATATTCTTGCAGACTAATTGTTCATCAGAAGTATAACAAATGTCAACAAATATCACAAATGTGTTACGTCTTAATATGCGAGAGACAGCAGAAAGAGTTCAGATGTTTGGCTTGGTTGTGCTTAAAAGGCATCAGCACAATCTCTAGTTTTTGTCACAAACTACCCTTGACGAGGTTAATGCCATTCAGAGAAACCTTTTTGCTTAAATGCCGTTTTAATTTACAGCAACCTATGGCTTAAGATGTGACAGGCTGAGGGAAGAAACAAAAGTCTCAGTACAAACCTCCTAGAATATAAGAAAACAAATTTTTAAAGAGATTTTTCTATTTTCTCTCCCTCTTCCACCCGATCAAATTCTGTTCCTCTTTCAGACACGCATGAAAACGGAATCAGGCTCCGAGAAACCAGAGCTCCCTTCTTACCTGTTGGCATTTTCCCCCCGTACTTTGGGACAGTATTACCCCTAGGCACTGGGACCCACTCTCTGGTCACAAGGAGGGGATTTATTTACGCCCACCTCTGCTGTCCTGTCTTTTCCTGTACATTTGTAGCCATTAACTCTCTCTCTCTCTTTCTCTCTGACACTTGTGTGTAGTCCCAAGAACTCCCACGCCTGTGATGATCAGCACCCACCCCCCACCCCCCACCCCCCCAGCCCCTGCTTTCCCTCGGAAAAAGGCTCGGCAAGTGACGGAACATGTCGGGCGGTATCATCTCTAGTATACTGTGTATAACCAAGGCTCTGTGTTTATACATGGTGTTTTTCTTGTTCCGGATGGCTCAGTTTTCTGGGTTAATTACCGGTTCTTGTAAGTATGCCATCTCCTAATATCATATATTCATGAATCGAATAAACATTTGGTGGGCATCTCTTCCCGTGTGTTCTGCTGTAACTGGGGCACGCAGGGACAGGTAAGACTTTTCCTGCCCCCAAGGTACTCGAGTAACAAGATGACATCAGAAAGGTGTTGGCAAACTATTGAAGGGCCAGACCTCAAGGTACCACCTGTTTTTGTTGGTCCTGCCCCCTCAGAATATGAAGAATTATAAAGAAGAAAAAGGGTATGTGACAGGAAGTATGTGACTTGCAAAGCCTAACATATTTACTATCCGGCCCTTTACAGCGAAAGTTTGCAGACCCTCGACACAAGGACCGTGTCCTTGTGCGAGGTAGAACATTTAAAATTCCATCAGGAATGGTCAAAAGGCACTGGAGTCCAGAGGAGGGAAATGCTACTCTTGAGGAATGGGAGGGCTGTGGATGGGGAGGCGAGGCTTAAAGAAAAGATGTGGCCTTTCAATGAAAGGAAATGGGAGAGAAGCCATTTCAAGGGAAGGGAAAGAGCAACCCAGTGCTTCTCAAACTGTAGCTGGAATCCTCCAGGGAGCTTGTAAAATATATTAAGGTCAGGCCTTAAAATTCAAAACAAATGGGAACAAATACACTTAAACGTACACCAAGTTAGAAACATAATCACAGGGCGCCTGGGTGGCTCAGTTGGTTAAGTGAATGCCTTCGGCTCAGGTCATGGCCCTGGAGTCCCGGGATCAAGTCCTGCATCGGGTCCCGGGATCGAGTCCCGCAGCGGACTCCCTGCTCAGCAGGGAGTCTGCTTCTCCCTCGGACCCTCCCCCCTCTCATGTGCTCTCTCTCTATCTCATTCTCTCTCTCAAATAAATAAATAAAATCTTAAAAAAAAGAAACATAATCACACAGAGAAAGAATCATTTCAAGAGACTTTCCAACTCAGTACTCTGAATGGACACCCCTAAAGGGAAGCATGTAAGGACAAAAAGAACTACACAGAAATCTTAGACTTCCCTCAGCAGTTTTATGAGTATTAGTAATAATACTGGCATTGTGATTTTTGATGCTACCTTATTTGTAGTATGAAATAAAGCAAATTAGTAGATATGTTAATTTTATGAAGAATCAAGATTTCTGGGGATGCCTGGGTAGCTGTCACTTAAGTGGCTGACTCTTGATTTCAGCTCAGGTCATGGTCTCAGGGTCCTGGGATCGAGCCTTGTGTCAGCCTCTGCCCTCAGCGGGAGTCTGCTTTGGGATTCTCTCTCTCCCTCTGCCCCTCCACCCCCAAATAAATAAATAAATAAATAAATAAATAAATCTTTAAAAAAAAAAGAATCAAGATTTCTGGTATAAGAAAAAAAGGAGTACAAGTTAAAAAGTCAAAGAAGTTAAGACTAAAATTTAATTGGAAATATTGGTATGAATTCATGATTTATATGCATGTATATATCTTAGTTTTTGATTTAAAGTGTGTTTGTGTGTGTGTTTTCCACAGAAAGAACCTAAAACCATGAGATGTCTACTGTCCAGATGTGGTTTCTAAGTATCACTTAAAGGAACCAGTCCTGTTGGAGAAATGGCTGATTCTAGGCCTGGTTCAAGGAAAGTTCAAGGTAAGACTGGGAATCTTCTTGTTCCAGAAAGGGAAAAAGTCTCCAAAGCTAACAAAACCACATCAAAAGGCCCTAGGACCCAACTTGACAGTATTCCCATTGGGCAAATTCGGGACACTTGGAGGATTAAAAAGAGTGATAAATGGTATTGATTTAAAATATGGAATAAATAAAAATTCCCAAGCCTGTACTATGGTACAGAAAAGAAAGAGAGAAACAGACAAAGGGAAAAGAAAACCTCACTTGCAGTGGGTACAAAAGATGGTGCAGCCCCTGTGGGAAAGAATCCAGCAATTTCTTACAGAGTTAAACATGCACTTAGAAAACAACTCAGAAATCCTATTCCTAAGCGTTTATCTAAGTGCAATGAAAACCCATGATCAAGGAGACCTGAATGAGAATGGTTTTATGACTTTATTCATAATTGCCCCAAACTGTAAACAACTGTCCCTCAACTTGGGGACGGACAAATAAACACTACCGTGCTCCTACAGTGGAATACTATTCAGCAATAAAAATGAAAGAACTAGTGATACGTGAAACCACATGGATGAATCGCAAATGCATTTGTGCAGTGTGAGAAAAGACAGACTTAAAAAGATATACAATGTATGATTCCATGTATATGACATTCTGGAAAAGAGAGATCTAAGGGGACATAACACGTATTAGTAGTTGCCGAGAACTGCCGTTGAGGAAGTACGGACCATAATCCTTGATGTGGGGGAGCTTGAGGGGTCGGGGGCAGGGGAACTATTCTATATCTTAATGGTTGTGGTTGTTGCAGATTAGTATATACATACATACATCAAGCATCGCAAAACTATACAGAAAAAAAGATGAGTTTTTACCATATGTGAATTATGCCTTTATATAAAAGTGAAAAAAAATACCATTTTGCAACTCCCAACCAAATAGTTCTTCCAGGCCAGGGGCATCAAGGTATGCTAGAACTACTAGATGAAATTTTGCTGGGAGAACAGGACAGTTATGTGCCAGAATATCACCTCACAGATTCCTTGCCAATTGCAAATAGAAAACAAAAGGTGATTTAATGGAGAGGTAAGATGCTCATCCCCTTCATCAAAGGATCCAAGTCAGCATCACTAAGAGTATGACAACCTGACATTATATGCCACCTGGTGTGATGTAAAGTGTACATCTCTTATGAATTAAACTTGCCCCAAGGCTTGATCTGAATCTAGTTTCTATAGACTTAGATTCTAGTTTAGGACCTGCTGGGTATAAGTGAAATGACACCATGAAGAGATGATCAGACTACATGGTAGACCCTTCCACAAGACCACTGGCCTGGTTACTTTAAAAAGTCAGTGTGACTTAAGATATAAAAATAAATAAATAAATAAATAAATAAATAAATAAATAAATAAATGGGAGAGTGATAGACCAAAGAATCTTAATAAGTAAATACAATGTATGAAATTTGATTGGATTCTTATCTTTAAAAAAGAGCAAAAAAAGGAGATTTTTGAGATCATTGAGATTTGAATATGGAATAGATATTAGGGAATTGTTTTCTTAGACATGAGGATGCCATTGTGTTTCTGTGTTTTGGATAATTCCATGCTTAAACAAGCAGAGGTCAAATGTCATGTCTGCAAATTATTTTCCAATAGTTCAGCTCTATCTATCTATCTATCTATCTATCTATCTATCTATCTATCTATCATCTATTTATCTATCTATCATCTATCTATCTATCCATCTATCTATCTAACATACTGCAAAATATTCACACTTGTAGTGAATCCACAGATTTCCATTTATTATTGATTCAACTCTTCTTGATATATAAAATTTTAATGACAAAATGTTGGGGGGAAATTACTACCAGATCCTACTCCAGACTAAATAAATCAGGATGTCTTGGGGACAGGACCTACGCAGTGGCATTTTTAAAAAGCTCTCCAGATGAGATTTTGAAAAAAAATGTAAAAAGACCATTTTATTGGATTCTGGATTCCGTTGGTCAGGAATTCAGACAGGGCAAAGGGAGGATGACTGGTCTCTGTTCCACAGTGTTTGGGGCCTCACATGGGTATCCTGGAGCCCGGGGGCTGGGGTCATCTGGATGCATCTTCACACACATGCCTGCCAGTTGAGCCTGGCTCTTGGCTGGAACTTCAGCTGGGCTGTCAGCCAGTGCACCTCCATGTGGCCCCTCCATGTGGCCTCAGCCTGTGGCCCCTCTGCATAGACTCCCGGTGATTTTCATGTGAAGTCAGCATTTTACCAACTTGAACACTCATAAGAATTATCTTAGGCATTTATTAAATTTCAGATTCCCTGGCCCTTTTCCTGGGTCTGAGATGAGAAATCTCCATATTTATGTTAAAAGCCATCCAAGTGGTTCTCATGGAAACGTAAGTTTGGAGAGTGCTGACCTAGGGCCTCAGCCCCGTTGTTCTTTCGAGCCCCAGCTCTGTCCAGACACCAAGTACCAGACACCATAGACAAGGGGAAATGTCATAGTCTATTGCTTTATTTCTGAAACTTTGTTCCAGTTCCTCTTTTTGATTTCTTGATTATCTTGCTGCCTCCAGCTTTGTCTTTCTCTTGGCTGTGATTATGGTTCTCCCAGGGCTATGTGGCTTTGTTGTTTTAGTTGAAACACTTGTCTAAGCCCTTGGAACTTCCTTCCTCAAGATGTGATTATGTGGGAATAGAAACTGGATGCCTTTGAGATAAACTGGGGAAGAGAAAAAATGAGCCTAGGTCATACCAGGTCCTGAGTGAGGCTGAGGAGTTTGACTTTACGTCAATATGTGATGGTAGTCCAGAGAGTTTCTTGTTCACGAGTGCAAAAGGATCGGGGGTGTACATCATGAAAGCCATCAGAAGCAGTGAAAACCTGGAGTCAGGAACAGGTTAGGGCCTAGGAGAAAAGTTGTAGAGGCATTTACCAAGATGGTGGTAATCTCAACGTTAAGGAGAAGATGGATTTAGGACAACTTATTTTCAAATCCCTTAGAGACCATCATCACATTCTTGGGCATCAGTGTTGGTTGATAAAATGGAATAAACATCCTGTCTTTTATGCAGAAAGATGATACTGCTGACTTACAAACTACACTCTAAATTGATTCTAAGCCAGTCATAATGTATATGAAGTAGTCACGTGAGGTCGTAGTCCTCTATTTGTCTCATTTCCCTCTTGACCAGCAGGACTACAGCTGAGCTAAGCTTTGTATCTGTGGACCTTTCTCTTAGTCATGTGATTTTCCAGCCCACTGAGCCTACTACCATAATCTAAAACCAGGGAAGAGCTTCTATAACCAAACCAGAAGCAGAGAAATGGATTGTCTTCTGAGGAGATTTCCACTGGTATCTATCAAGTTATTATTCAGGTATCCTGGTAGTTTTTTTGTTTGTTTGCTTGTGTGGTTTTTTTTTTTTTTTTGTAAAATTCTGCCTAAATTTAATGAAGGTATAATTCCTACTGGCTATTTAGGAATAAGGAGTAACTTCTACATGAATTTAGGATGGGTCATCAAATTATAGCCCATAACTGAATAGGGTGCAATGCCTGTTTTCCTAAGCAAAGTTTCACTGGGACACAGGCACACTCATTCTTACATAGTGTCTGTGGATGCTTTGAAACTACAATAGCAGAGTACACTAGCTGCAGCAGAGACTGCATAGCCTGCCAAGCCTACAGTAGTCACTATCTTATCTTTTACAAAAGTTTCCTGACCCCCGATCTAGGAGAACAACTCTTCTCGTTACCTGGTGGTGCACTCTGTGCATGATCTTGGAGGAAGGACAGTGAGAAGAATGCTTTATCCATTCTCTTTTAAGTCAGGAAAGTCTAGTTGGGAAAAACAAATTCAAATTCCCTTTTGTGTGTATATTCCTTGAAGTTGTTTTACTTTCCTTTTTTTTTTTTTTTTTTTTTGAGGGAACTGTTAGTAGATTTATATTTGGCAGAACTACAGTCAGGTCTCATCTGTGATTTGTGGGATAGCAGTTAAACTCATGGGCTCTGGAGCCAGACTGCCCGAGTTCACATCTCAGTAACTCCACCTACTCCCTGTACAGCCTTCCACAAGTCATTTGACTATTCTGTATTTGGCCTCAGCTATAATACTAGAACATGTGTCTAACGTTATTAGGAGGATTGAACTAGTTAATGCATGGGATGATGAGGACAGTTGCTGCCTACAGTCACCACTGTGTAAACATCAGCTCTTATTAGTATCGATTTGATACAGGATCATCTACAGCCTACATTCCTTGATGAGATCATTAACATTCTTCTTGCAAATGATGACTTAGGATACCAATATGTTCTCCATTTCAGGGCTCTCTGAAATGTTTTCCTAAGATCTCCAGGTGCAGTCCCTGGACCAACAGAATCAGCATCACCTAGAAATTTGTTTGAAATGTAAATTCTCAGGCCCCATTCAAGATTTACTGAATCAGAGATTCTGGGAATGGGAGACTAGCCAACGGTGTACTGGTGAATGTGTAATATCTGCCTCTCGGGCAGAAAAAAAAAAAATACCCCAGAGTTTGCCAGTTCTTGTGGTTTAAATTCGCCCACTATGACTGATTTCAAGCTACCAATGTGATGTTATTGAACATGCAGCTGGGAAGAGAAACACACGATTGGCTCTTTTGAGCCCGGAGGAGGAACGTGCTCTAGCACTCTGCTGGCCTGGAGATCTGTGTTTTAAACAAGCTTTCCAGATGATTCTGATGCATGCTGGAATCTGAGAATCATTGCTTTGACGGATCCCCAAAGAGCTTAGTCATCCAGAGTTCTGGAGAGGAAGCATGGCAGAGTGCCTGGGCTCTGCTAGTAGAATATCTGGGCACAAACCTCATTCTGCCACTTCCTGACCTTAGGCAAATGCCTGGCATATACTTAAGCATAAGTGCACATTAGTTATTGTTATTACTTTGGCTGCATTCCTGCTGCAGTCCACTGACTCCTTCTTCAACACTTCAAGGACTTTCGCCACCCCTCCCCAAGCCCCAGGGTAAGCCAGCGATGATCTGTGGTAGGTAGACTGATGTGATTTTCCTGAGGACTTTGTCAATTATCTGTTGTGCCTCACGGTGATTATATGAAGTGGAAAATGGTTGGTGCTAACCCATTTTACGTGACAATCAAAAATACCCAATATGAGCATGGTCATTTGCAGAGCCTTGTCGTAATGCTAGGTTGGGGTCCAGAATGCATGCAGTCTGGAGGTTCATTTTTGTCTTTCGACAACTGAAACTACTCAGATGAGAGGTCTAACAAACCCTTCCTGATAATTCTGATTTCCACCACCATCGAATAACTGGGCTTCTGTGTGTAAGAGATGGTAGGAAGTAGAGAGGCTAGCTGGGTAAATTTGAGGTGTCCTTAACTTCATCGAGTCTCTCCCCTAGCCTAGCCACCATGCTCACCTCCACTGTTCTGACCTCACAAGTGTCTGTGCTAGTCTTCCCTCCCGCTCCTCCTTCCTTGTTGATTACCAACTCAAGAGCCACCTCCGCTTCCTCCTCGTGAACACAGCCCCCATTTTGTTCAGGGAATGTTGGCTCCTCATGCACGATGAACTCTGATTCCAGCACTGTCCAACAGAACTTTCTGTGGGGATGGAAACGTTCATACTCATTATGGAGACCACTAGCTTTGTGTGGCTTGTGTAGCTAAACAAATGAACTTCTAATTTTGAGCCATTTTGATTGAACACTGGATTGCTTCATGTGGCTAGTGGCTACCATGTTAGATAGCACAAAGGGTCTAGCCCGTGCTAATCCAATCCTCTTACGAGGCATTGCCACACTCACCATGTAGCCCAGTCCTGACCTACAGGCTTGAGAATAAAGGGATGAGGGTGTTCAGGAAAGACTTTTCTTCCCGCTAAAGGAGAGAGAGGTACTAGGAAGCTCATGTCTTTTTCGTGCCCTGCCCTGTCCCCCTCCCCCACTTTCCTTCTTGTTCTGCATGTTGTTCCGGGCAGCGTGAAGCTTGGTGCCTTGGGAAACCTCTTTTGACAAAGGAGAGGATGATATTAATGAAGAAAGATGATTGATTGGAACTAACCTGTATCTAGTGCTTATTACAAGCCAGCCCCTGGCTAAGCAGTTTATACACACTAACTAATAATGCTAACAACAGACCTGGAAGGGAGGCGTTCTTGTTTTCTCCAATTTTACAAAGGTGGGGACTGAGGCCGGGAGAAGTGAAGTAACTTGCTGGAAATCCCACCACCAAGAAGCGCCCAAACTGGGATTTGAACCCAGAGAAACTGAGGGCAGAGGCTGTGCCCCTCATCACCACACCACACTGCCTAACTAGAACCAAGAGCACTGCAAAACAAGCTGCATTAGCTCTGGTAAGATGAACACACATCCTTATGCTTAAAGCCCCCTGAGGTTGGGTGTCCAGTGACTTGCAGTCTCATACGTCCTAAATGATGGCACATCTTTGAGCGGGTTTCCACCCAGAGTACTGGGCAGTGCTAGCCCACTGAGTCACTGCCCTACCAAGGGCTGAGTCACAGAAGACATGGATTAGGAAACCAGCACCATCTAAGGCTTGGGGGCACCGATGTTGAAATATCTAGATAGACACCCCACGGGGCTCTCCATCCGCACCTTAGCCCAGAGCTGTCAGCAAAGCTCAGCCTTTCAGGTTCTGCTCTTTTTCTCTGATTCTGATCGATAAAGTTTGTCCCAAGGTATCATGGAAATGAGAAGCTCCAAGAAATAGGTAGACTTGGAAAACATCTATAAAAGGCTGCAGTGCACATGCTTCAAGTTTCACCTCCTATTATTCATAATGTTCTCATCATGGAGTCAATGTCTGGGTTTCCCTGTCTTGCAAACCCCCTCTGAGAAATCCCCTTCTGTTCCCATAGCTGTCCTTCCTTCCTTGCTGCCAGGTGGCCCTCTCTCTCTCTCCCCCACCTCCTCCATGGCCCCTCTCCCTCCCCAACCCTGCTATTTCCTTTTTACTACACCTAGAATTAAGCAGAGGCAGGTCTGCCATGGCAGAATGAAGGGGTGATCCAGGAGGAGGGAAGAACGAGTCTAAGGGGCCAAGAGTCCCTGCACCTCCCCGTCATCACAATCTTCCTCTAGTCCTTCACTCATCCAGCAAAGAATTATGGAGCTCCTACTAGTACTAAACGCCAGAGATCCAATGATGGAAAAGCTCTCCCCAGGAGAGAGAGAGGAAACCTCCTCGGTAGGATCCCTCTGGGGTTTTATTTCTTCATCTGATTTTAGGATTTGGTGAATCCAAAGACCTAACATTCTTTTTATATCAAACTTGTGAGTTAACAGGTTAGGTACTGTTGCCCCATTTCACATGTGGGAGCATGAAGACTGAGGTCTTCTCATCGGATGTGGGTGAGTGGCAGAGCCAAACCTCAAACCCACATCTTCTGACTCACATATACTCTCCTGACACCGCACACTGAGTCTGGCCTGTGCAGGGCCACCCACTGCAGCATTCACACTGCTCTGAAGCCGACCCCTGAAAGTTCTTTGACCAGGAGCCCCTCGTTGCAGGCAGAGGAGGGGACGTTGCCTACATGAGCCTGCTGGTTAGTCTTTGATGTAAAAAAATCTCGAGATCAAAGGAAATATTTTGTTGAATTCAGTTATTTGTCCTTGATCTGCTGGAAACCTTAATTTAATTAGCAATATAAACTTTGTAAAGACTTCACTTTCCCAGCTTGGTTTAACCTATACCGTTTCTTTTATGTCTAAATGACTTGGAACAAATAAGGAAAAAAAATATGTAAAATATCTCACATAAGACCCAAGCTGTGCTGTACGTCTATCTCATGAATTTTTTCCCGCAGTACTGACCCAGATTTGTATGCTTTTCATGCTCCAGTGAGTAATAAGTTAGGGTGAGAAATCTTTTGGAC
Organism: Callorhinus ursinus; assembly: GCF_003265705.2. Lineage (NCBI taxonomy): Eukaryota > Metazoa > Chordata > Mammalia > Carnivora > Otariidae > Callorhinus > Callorhinus ursinus. The sequence goes on along the minus strand of NW_027397065.1, from coordinate 79,498,915 downwards.
GAAATTATCTAGTTGTGGTCCAGAGAGGCAAACTTCCCAGATTCCTTGATGTTTAGAATCACAGCATTTTAGAAAGAGGGTACTAGCATTATATATCCCACGAGTCAGGAGCTTGATATATGTTTAAAGAAGTCAATCTTCATCAGGACCTGTGACATAGGCATTTCTCTCTCGAGGTTACCGAAGAAATCAACAGACATTCCCACGGTCCCCCAGCTTGGAAGGAGCTAAGGTTTGAATCCACACTGGCAGAGGCTGAGCCCTACCGTGTGCTCATAAGCCACGTGGTTCGTCAGTCACTGAAGAGCCGCCTTCGGACCTTCACAAGTCATCTGGCCCACTTCCTCCCCCATGTTAGAACCGAAGGAAGTGGGGTCCTGAAACTTAACGTACTTGCCCATCCCGGATGGAGTACAGGCAGAACTCAGGTCACTAACTCTCTGGAAGGTGTTCTTTTCCCTTGCCCTTTTGCAAAGGTCAGGAGTGGGAAAAGTTGTCGAGGTGGATGAAGGCCATCTCTGGGGTCCTTGAGGGAAATCTTCCATTCCAGAATGCTTGATTGTTGGCAAGGGGTCCCCCAGGGCATTTAAGCCTCAAGACAATGGGTCTCCTCATTTCTATCGTGTATGGTGTGTGTGTAATGGAACTGCTCTCTGTGAGACAGCATTCATTGTAGACACATATCTCTGCCTTCAGCATTTTCTTTCTGGGAGTAATAACCTGTGGATGTTGGAGATGCCTCTGGCCAAGATTTCAGGCCCTGATCTATTTTATGCCAAACCTATTGTTTGCTGTCCCCTAGACATTGTTGGTATTTTAAGGCAGTCATCTGAGTTCGTCAAATCCCACAATGGGAGGTTTCAAATGACTCTGGTGATAAATAACATGGTTAGACCTTGAGCTAGATTTGGTACCCACTGCTCACACTTTTCCTTTCCCTTTCACCTGCTAACAGAAAGCAGAAGAGCTTGGCAAGTGATGGTGTGGCTGCTAATACTGATGATATATGTTCTCTTTTTTTCTTAATAAGGCATGTTCTTTCAAAAAAAAAAAAGGAAAGAGAAAGAGGGGAAAGGAGAAAAAGGGAGGGATGGAGGGAGGCATG